>NC_067153.1:6853355-7133355 GCF_903995435.1 Acomys russatus | reverse complement strand
AGGAGTATTTATTGGAAAGCCCTTGTTCATAGCTGATGGAAGCAAATAAGCAATTCTGTACCCTTAGGTACACTATTCTAGAATCAGGTAACAGAACAGAATCACTAACTTGGAACAGGTTTCCTTAGAATGGATTCTGAGATAACGAACTGTTGTCTTTATGTCTATATAGCTTTATGTCAGCAATAGAAACTGATGTCATCTGAGAGGAGCGAGCCTTAATTAAGTAAATGTCTCCATAAAGTCAGGCTGTAGGCAACCCTGTAGAGCATTTTCTTTCTTTCTTTCTTTCTTTCTTTCTTTCTTTCTTTCTTTCTTTTCAAATTAAAGTAACTTTAATTTTTTTACAGTTTTTGAATTGTCAATGACAGTCATTACAGTCCTACAAATAATAAACTTGTGAGTATTAAATAGGATTTAAGACAGTAAATCTTAGTCTTTAGTTTTTTGGAAATTTGGAAACAAAAAGTAATTGGTGTTATGATGTGTGAATCATAATTATGCATATGTACATGTATATCTGTGTGTGACAATTATATTTTAAATTTACATTTTATGTCATAAGTGAAAATTAAAAAACACAAATGACAGTATATAATTAGATTAAATTCGTAATCTTAAAATACAAGTTATGTAATTTTTAGATTTCCCCTATAATAGTGATCCTATATCCAGAGAAACTATCAACAACCATTGACGGAGCATTTTCTTAATTAGTGATTTGGGATGTGGGAGGGACCAGCCTGAGGAAGCCAGGCTGAGGAAGCCAGTAAGAAGCACCCTTCCATGGCCTCTGTATCAGCTCCTGCCTCCAGGTTCCTGCCCTGTTTGAGTCCCTGTCATGGCTTCCTTTGGTACTGAACTTTGATGTGGAGTGTAAACACCAAATGAACCCTTTTTTCCCTAACTTGCTTTTTGCCCATGGTGTTTCATTGCAGCTGTGGAAACCCTCACTAAGACAGCTGTGTAGAATGTTTATCAAAAAGCCCCCAGGGGGACTGCAGACAAGAGAACGCTGACCTTTCTCAGTCCTGATGAGAAAGCATTTGTTTGTTTTTCACCAAACAACCTTATGTTAAAAATTTTTTTATGCAAAGGAATGTCTGTTTCTATATAATAAATGCCAGTAAACCAGAGGCCTGCCTGCTGCCTTTCGGGCAGGCAATCAGACACCACTATAAAGAGCAAGTTTGTGCATTATGAAGAGAGCTGGAACTGGAGGTGCAACATCTGTGAGGACCAACCTGGGGCCATAGTGATGGCTGAGCCTGTGCTTCCACCGAGGGCCATGTGGACCTCCACAGTGTGGCCTGCTGCCTGATGCGATGTCGATGTCCCAGGGCTGTGCAGACCTAACCCGACTCCCTGTGCCTGGACAGGGTGGGAAAGCTGGCCCTGGTGACATGGGTGTGGGAAAGCTGACAGATAGGCTGACCAACTAAGCTTCCATGTAGGCCCAGATCCAGGGCTTTGAGCTGGCCCACCCCTAACACCTACACCATTCGTGAACTGCTGGGGCACTTGAAGGGGCTGGCCCTGCAGAGCCAGAGCTGTAGGGTCTACAGGACTCAGTGCAACAGGACATCTGTGAGAAGTCAGGGTGAGGATCCCATACAGATAGTACAGCAAAGAGAGAGTCCCTGAACCCAAGCAAGGACTCATTTGCAAGTTCTTTCGGCAAAAGGTTGTGCTGCATGACACACCATAACACGCCACAGCTTCCACAGTGAGATGTTTTTGTTTGGTTGGGGTTGGTTTTATTTTCGGGGGAGGGTCACAGGGGCGGAGGACAGATGTGGAAGGAATGGGAAATGGGTGAGGTTGGGATATATGACGTGGAATTCATAAAGGATCAACAAAGATTATGGGAAAGAGAAGCCAGCAAGCCAGCGTAGGAAGAAGTTGACTTTTGGACATCAGCAAAGCGCATATGATCCCACTCATGAAAGAGTACAGTGACGCCAATAGCAGATTTTCTAAAGGCTCTCGTGCACTAAAATAGCTTTTATCCGATCTACTTTCCCATCTTTGGAGCTCTTCTGTGGGAAATGTATTCTCAAAGAAGAAGTTTTTAGAAAGCTCATTTTCAACAGCATTGACAAAGGAAATAAATTTGTTATGACAAACATGGACTGTGGAAGGAAAGAACACAGTGACAGGTCTATAAATTCAGACTTCAATTGAATTTTCATAAAATTTACATTACAATTTGAGATTGGATTTATGCAACAGTAAATGGGGAAAAAAAAAATCCTCAAATCGTATGTGATATTTCAACTCCTTTGCCGATGCATACCAGGTCAGCCCTGAGTTCCAGAGTTGTGTGTCTAGCTTTCTGTCAACCATCCATTCTGACGTTCCACATACATCTGGAGACTGGTGAATTCAGCAGAGTAACCACAACATTTTCACATCCAAGCATGACTTTTCTCCAAGGTTTCCTACTTAGACCAACAAGCCACCCTACACTGAACCAAAAGTGTCTCTCATCTATCTCCACAGGATGGATTTCTCTACTGTCTCTTGTTCTCATGGTACTTACTGTTATGGCTATGAGTTAAAGTTTAGTTTCACAATTTTTGGTCACACTGATTTCTTCAGAAGTCATATTCTCACCTAGAGAGTTGAAGTCTTTCCCCATACAAATTTAAAATTAAGAATGAACTTTGAGCAAACCGGTGCAGTGGCACAAGCCTATAATCCCAATACTCAGGGAGGCATTGGCAGGTGGATCTCTGTGAGTTGCTGGTCTACAAATCCAGTCCAAGACAGCCAAGGCTACACAGAGAAATGCTGTCTCAAAAAACTAAAAAAAAAAACTAAAAATAAAAAATAAACCTTGTAATATCTGATCAGTTATAGGGCAGCACTGCTTCCTACCACTGATTAGAGACAGAAGAGAAGAGGAGACAGGTGGGAAGTGGAAGGGAGGGGAGCAAGGAGAGGAGGAGGAGGAGAGAGTGACCTGCCTTAGCATTCCAATTTTCCTTTTCATTTCAGTTAATGTCCATAGATTCCATGACCTTAGCATTTCTGTATCTGTAATAGAAATAACATAATATAAATAACCTCTACCTTTCGTTTACTTCTGCAGCTGTAACCAAAAGAGTCCTAATAAAGAAATATTTGGTTCTGATTCTACATACTGACTAGTGATCTCCAACGGCGTTCCTCTGTTCCACAAGCTGTACCTGGAAGCTGCATAGAGGCTGCCCGTGGCGACACACTGAATCTCAGCCTCAGTTTCCTCCTTTATCTACTAGGGGAGCAATAGCTCTCATCAGATATCGTCAGCAGATAACATCAGACCCAGGCAAAGGGTCTCATGCAATCAGGGACACGAGATAATCAGGTGCCTTGGGAACTGCAATGCTATTCTGCTTCCATAAAGATGAAATTTTGGCACTCTGGCCCTTTGCCATTTTTGTAATCTCCAGGTTAGTAGTGTTCCAGTCTGACTTTCATCTCCTAAACCTGGCCTTACTAATAAAGTCTGTGCTAGCATATTCCCAAGTCAGTGGGCTCCAGACCGTGGAAGTACTGCGCTGAAGAAGGCAACCAAACACCAATTCATCCACCTCAACATCAAGCCTGCTGAGGTCCTTCTCTCTGCAGTTTTGTGCAAAGCTTTCTTTTCCCAGATGCTACCAAAGGCCAAGATTTTCTCATTCATTTGCCTTTTCTTCCAGACCAACTTACACATTTGTGCTGTGTGTGTCTGTGTGTATGTTTACTTTAGTATAACATATATGCTGATCTTTAGACTGATATGTTTCTGTCATCAGTAATTAAGCAGATAACATTTTTTTTTTTTTGTTGTATTTTTCTGGATACCCCCTTTACTTTAGATCCAGTGGTGAATAAGATTATTTCATAGCTCTTCTTCACACCTTAGAAGTCCGACCAGTCAGACACAAACATTTTTTCTAACCTTCCTTTTCCTTCCCTTGCCATCCTGAGTTTTTGCTTGTTTGGTTGGTAGGTTCTTATTTTTTGATACATGTGATAGCCCCATCAATCCGTCAGCACAAAACTCCCTTATTCAGTTAATGAAGAGAAGGCTAGGGTCTATGTACGGTAGCCATCCACATGTAATGAGGAGGTAGCCATGGCTGTAATCTAATCTCATAATTTGGTTCTGAGCTTGGCTTATGAAGAATCCATGGGCTCACGGAGCCAAGTTGCTGAAGATGGTTTTAGAGATTACTGGCTTACTAGCATTGAATGTGTCTGCAAATCTACAAAACATGACTGACCTGTGTTTGGATAATACTATTGCCAACATCAACTCCACCCCACACGTCAGCTTTTCACTATCACGGTATAAGTGAATAGCAATCCAAAAGCCAATCATGTGTTTACTATGCAGCCAGGCAATACACTTGCTTAATATACTCATTCTTTCCTAAGAACCTGATTGGTTTCTCCTTTTCTTTCAAGTCTAATGACTTTTGTCTATGGGATAATGTTTTAGCCACAGCTTTCATGGAAAAAAACAAGTGGAGACTTGTACAGATTTCAGATTACTAACCAAAGCACGTAATTCATCACTAAGTACAAACTTAGCCTGTCATCTTAATGTGCAGCTTACTTAAAACAAGAACAACCATGGTATACATTAACTCCAAAGGGTTACAGCATCTCTAGAGCAGGGTGGCTGTACACAGTTTATTAACAGCAGGTTGCTGGCTCCCAAATGGTGTGTTACTGATTGTAAAACGATTCGACTGCAATCATGCTGCTGCAGTACATAGAGCGATGCACATTAAGTAGATGATGGAATTTTCCAGTATGGATAAACAGTACAAATGTAAACACTGAGAACGCCCCCAGTCTGATCCAAGCAAATATCACACTGATTCTCTGTAGGGAACTTTGGTGTGCAGGGAAAACCTAAGGGTTGCAGTATAACTTTCAATCTTATTTCTGGAGTACGTATCCAAAGGTAAAGCACAGTGTTCTGCAAAAATTTCACTTACCCTCTACTCTGAAAGTACCCAGTGGTTTGTGATGCTTTGGAGAAATCTTTTTAAATTTTTTATTTATTTATTCACTTTACCTCCTGATTGTAGCCTCCCTTTTCTCCTCCCAGTGCCTCCACCTTGCACACCTTTCCCCCACATTCTCCCCTCTCCTTTCCCTCAGTGAAGGGGGAGATTCCCCACGGGTACAAACCCTCCCTGTCACAGGATGTAGCTGCAGAACTGGGCACGTCATACCCCACTGAGGCCAGACAAGGCAGCCCAGTGAGGGGAACAGGATCCAAAGGCAGGCAGCAGCTGGAGAAATCTTTTAAATCAAGGAAGTTGGAAGCAGCTTTCAAATAAAAAACATCACTTATTTAAGTTATTGCTTCCTAGAAGGCTGGGTTGCTATACTTGAGTTCTGGTTATGCAACTCAGAAGCTTGCCTCTAGCTAGAGCTGGTTTCCTCTGATCGTAACAGAAGCCAATCTGTCCTTTGAACAGAGCAGCTGTGGACCAAGGGTTAGTTCAAGAACCCCTACTCTGATCTACCCAATGGACAGGACATTCTCCACAGTTATGTGGAGAGCAGGGACTGATTTTGACATGAACTCTGGTGCTCCATATTTGACCACCTCCCCTTGGTGGGGAGACCTGATGGCACGCAAAGAAAGAATAAGCAGGCTACCAAGATGAGACTTGATAGCCTATGACCATATAGTGAGGGAGGAGGCCCCCTTCAGTCATAGACCTAGGGGAAGGGAATAGGGTGAAAGCAGGAGGGTGGAGGAATGGGAGGATACAAGCGATGGGATAACAACTGAGTTGTAATATAAATAAATTAATAAAATAAAAAATAACTGTTGGCAAAATCATAAGGGCTGCTTGTTTCTCACCTCCATTTCTGTACATTTTATGTGCTTGTAGGTAGTGGTGTCTTTTTTTTTTTTTTTTTTTTCTTTCAGTTTTGTTATCTTATAAGAATGAATCCTCTGTCATACAAGTTTGGAACTCAGTTTTCTAAGTAAAACAGCTTATTGGCCCAAAGTATCCGTATGACCCCATTCATATAGGGCCTATAAGGAGGCAGCTAGAAAAGAAAGCACTGTTAACGTCAAGCCGTATGTCACCACATCGTTTATCCAACAATACATTTGTGCAATTTCAGTTCTGCATTTGTAGCACATTAGTCCTCTTAGATATATGATGTTTCCAATGTCTTAAGAATAGAAACACATTTTCATATATGGTAAACATACTGGAGAGCATTTTAATATAATGTTTCACACTTTACACTCATATCTTCTTTCAAAACTACTCTACAGCAGAACAGAATCAGATATTCAGGAAATAGCTTGCAACTTTCAAATCTCCTAAAACGTAAAATAGCACATCATAAAAGATATCTGTAAAAAGTACAAGGAACCCATGGGCAACTGTTTGATTGTAAAGCATGTGATCCAAATGATATAAATGAGCAGTTTCCTAAGGTATGATTTTCCAGTGAAATTGAGAAGTCAAAATGTGTGATTTGAGGCAATATCTAAGTGAAAAAGGAGGAGGATAAAGAGGGAAGGAGGGGGAGGAAGAGGAGAAGGAATAGGAAGAGAAGGAGGAGGAAGAGAATGAGGAGGAGGAAGAAGAGAAGAAGGAGGAGGAAGAGAAGGAGGAGGAAGAGAATGAGGAGGAGAAGATAGAAAGAAGGCGGAGCAAAGAATGATGGAGGAGAGAGAGAGGAGGAAGAGAAGGAGGATGAGAAGGAGGAGGAGGAAGAAGAGAAGGAGGATGAGAAGGAGGAGGAGGAAGAGGAAGAAGAGAAGGAGGAGGAAGAAGAAGAGGAAGAGGAAGATGAGGAGGAAGAAGAAGAGGAGGAGGAAGAGGAGGAGGAGGAAGAGGAAGAGGAAGATGAGGAGGAAGAAGAAGAGGAGGAGGAAGAGGAGGAGGAGGAAGAAGAGGAAGAGGAGGATGAAGAAGAAGAGGAAGAGGAAGAGGAGGAGGAGAAAGAAGTGGGAAGAGGAAGAGGAGGAGAAAGAAGAAGAGGAAGAGGAGGAGGAGGAGGAGGAGAAAGCAGGCAGATACTTCAGCCACCCAGGCTATGAAGTTATACAACTTAATCATACGATTTTAGTTTTAGAAGATTACTCCTTATAGCACAGGGTTTATTCTAGTACTTTCTCTTCTGGCTGAACCAACTCTGTCTCCCGATTTGCCCTAGTGTGCAGAGGTATCTCTCCCTAACCTGACCGAAGTACTGTTTTCTCAGAGGGGGTCATATGATGAAGTGAGCCTAGTCCCGGAGACAAGCATGATGCATCCCTGAAAGGCACCTAAGGATGCTGGCAGGAGACTGGCGTTACGGTATCTTCAGTACTCTCCACTGGTCCTGGTGATAAAGAATCCTGCCTAGAGGTACCCATGTAGACTTAAGGTCCCCATTTGCTTGCCCCATGCCCAAGGATCTGCCCACAGTAACAGCCAAAGCCTCACCTGCCCTCACTTTTCTATAGAGACCAAAAGTGTATTAGAACTCTTTTTTTTTTTTTTGTCGAAAAAGTTTTATTTATTTATTTATTATTTTTTATTTTATTTATTTTTGTTGTATTTTTTTAAAATTTTTTATTACTTTATTCTTGTTATATCTCAATGCTTATCCCATCCCTTGTATCTTCCCATTCTTCTCTCCCTCCCATTTTCCCCTTATTCCCCTCCCTAGAACTCTTTGTGATCTCCAGCACTTCCTCCTTCACCCAATTCCAAGGCACTAATCAGATGCCCTAGACACTTGGAATGCTTTCTCTCTTTGGGAGAGGTTTCATATATTTCTTGCCTTTTTCCCAAGTGCACAATTCTACCAGTCTACTGCATGGCTCTTTTCAAAACTCATAAGACATGTAAAGCATTGATTTTTGTCCTACCAAGTCCCCATCCACAGAGTTAGAGGGCAAAGGCTAAGATACAACCTTCCACTAATTCTTTTGCTTTCATACTTTCTTTTCTTTCCACTCTTCCTAAGCTCTGGGTCTAATGATTTAGTGTTCAGGGAGGAAGCAGGTAGACAATATACCTGATTATAACTATTCTTACACTTGCTGAGACTCTTTATCTTACCCTTGAATCCATTGCTTTGTGTATTTGTCTGGATTCCCCCAGAGACACAGAGCGGTGTGTATATTTAAGGACCTAGCTCACACAGTTATGGGTTTCCGGTTAAGTACAAAGCCTTGTGGCAAAGAGAACTACTATGGAGACTTAAGAAAACATTGGTTACTGAGTCTGAAGAAAACCTGTTGCAAATGAAACCAGTGTTTTAGAAATCTAAAAACAAGCTGCTGAAGACTCTCCTTGTGTCCCAGGAAGGCCAGACTTTTCTCCATGAAGGTCTCAATGATAAGTCAGCCCATCCCCATTCTAGACAGCAACCCACTTTACCTAGTTCTACCAGCCTAAAGAAAGTCTCATTAATAAGAAAAACTTAACAGAAAATTCCAAAATATTAGACTAAACTACCACGCACTCCAGCCCAGATAAATTAACACTTAGAATTAGCCACCACATTTTTTTGAACTGAGAACTAACAAAAATTTGTTTTGTTTTGTTTTTTTCTTAAAATTTCAATTCTAATAACTGTCTCATGAAATGAATAATAGACCCGCATCAAAATCAAGAATAAAGTAAAAGTCATGATTAGAAAAATGGGGAAGAAAAATTAGCATGTAGTTACTGCCTACTATGTGCCAAGCCTCATTCTAGGCTCTTCTTTTAAATGATTATTCTGCCACATAAATAGATGTGATTTAAAAAAAAAAAAAACTTTAATTGTACCACCTTCAAATCTATAACTACCTTAAAGACACATTTTTAACCTAGCATTTACTATCTCAGTTAATAGATTTTTAGAATTAATTCATCCGTACTCTAGGTGTTCAGACCTTTATATTCCTAGTTTTTGTTTAACCTCACTCCAAGTTGGAATTTCCAGATACCCAATATTATTAGCAGTCCAAACTTCCACCCAGAGGTAATTGGAAGAATGAAAAAGACAGCAAACACTCTAGAACTGCAGCAATTTAGCTGGATAAGTAAGTCCCAGGTCATAACAGTGGTTCCTTATTTGCTTTTCTGTCACGAACATTTGCAGCTCTGCTAATTTCCCCCAGGAAACATTGCCCATCCTTGGCCTCAACTGCTTGCACAGAAAGTAGTCCCCAAATATCTGGAGAGCCATAGCACAGATCCCTCTTGCTCACTTTCTAAGTAACTTCTGGAAATTGCATCTTTACAGGAGACAAAATGTTCTTCATCCAGGACAGATTTTGCTTATAGGTCTCCAAAGGACATCTCAGACTTGGCAAAAGTTTTAGCCCTTTCTTCCATCAATAAGGAGACATTGTCTTTTCAGGGCTGTTGGAAGAAGGAAATTGTTTGCGCTTTCCTGGAAAGCCACTCAGACAGGATTGAGTAGCACAATCCAATGGCTGTAACAGAGAGAGATGTGAGAGTCAGAGACAATGGATAAACTGGCTGCCTGCTGGAAAGGACCATGTCTGTCACAGATGATAGAGAATGCTAGCGTGTCCTCACCGGAGCGCTAAAGGACCCTGATCATGCCCTAAATCAAGGAAACTCTGGGGCACTTTCTGCTAGACAAGTGTGCTAAGACAGTGTTTGACCAGAATCCCTCAAAAGCTTTCATTGACAAGGCCATTCACAAAAAAATTGTTTAAAAGGGAGTTTATTAATGATTTGAATAGATTACCAATTTTCAAACACTTCATAACTTTTCCATTCATAACTTTTCCATTCATAACTTATAAAGCCTTACTAATAATGTCATTAAATACAAATTAGATCGTATATAGATTGTGTTTCTGAGAAATGGAAATTTTTCAACATTCCTTCTTGACTTTTTATATTCCCAAGCAAACACCCAACCAAAGAAACTCAAGGGAAGGGAGGCTTATTTGTATTCAACGTTGGAAGAAAAACCCAGCCTGGTGCAAAGGTATGGCAGCAGAGGTAGTTCACTCACAGTCAAAACAGCTGGGACAGGTCCTTGCCTGCAGCAACAGGTCTTAAAGCAAGAAAGTTGGTTAGGGAGGAGCAAAGGCTCAGCCTGGTGGCCCACATCCCGAAAGTTCTACAGACTTTTCAAAACAGCGCCATCAGCTGCGAGGCAAGTACTTGACAAGGAGAGCTGGGGGACAGATAAGAGTTCAGATTCCAAACAGTCCAGCCTCCCGTGTTAATGGAATCCAGTTAGTACTTAGGAATTATTCACCAAATTATTCTAAAAATCTCTAGACTTTTCTGCCGTGTTGATGGATGTCATTCACTGACATTTCAACTCTTCACATCTTTTCTTCTTCTTCTTCTTCTTCTTCTTCTTCTTCTTCTTCTTCTTCTTCTTCTTCTTCTTCTTCTTCTTCTTCTTCTTCTTCCTTCACAGCTCAAGGCCAGGAGGTTTAATTCAAGTTCTTGGAGCTCCTGATAGTCATACTGTCAGACTATGGACCACATGGTTAAAGACATCTTTCCCAGAAGGACATGTGCAGCCACCTCCTTCAAGGTGTGGCTTTAGTGTGCTCTGTCTTCTGCATGAACTAAGCACCAAACAACTGGTATGAAAATCACAGAATTTGTTGACGTTATGTTACTCTTAAAGTGGCTTTCTTGAACTAAATTTCAATCTAAAAATAGTATAAAAGAAGGTCTTGGTTATATTGAGGGATTTTGACATTAGTATTTTCACAAGTCATTTACATAACATAGTCTAACAAAAGCCCTGCCTTCTTTCTCCAAAAAAGCATAGAATATTTCCATGGGTCATGTGTCTCTTTTCAAGGGTATCTTTACATGAATAAAGCTCACTTGTTTAGAAAATTAGCTATGAACGCAAAGCATAAAGTGAGTTGTTAAGCTTTTTAGGAGTGCCATATAACACAGAGAAGCATTTAAATAACGAGTTGCTAAAATGGAATAAATTGATGTTCTCAATATTGACCTGATAGCTGGAGTAGTTCACACTGAATGTTTATTTAAGGAGCTCAGATGGGTAGATAGATGATAGATAAATAGATACATAGACAGGTAGATAGATAGATAAATAGATAGATAGATAGATAGATAGAAGATAAACAGATGAGTGTGTGTGAGTGTGTGTGTGTGTGTGTGTGTGTGTGTGTGTGTGTGTGTGTGTGTGTTAGGTGCTCCTCCAGTTTTCATATCCTAAATAAAGCCATTCCACGGCCCTCAGTAATTCAGCACTCTACAGTGAAAGAAATGAAAAGATAAATAATCATGTGAATAACCCTGAGATGTGATTGCATTTGAGATACAAAAATAAAGATCTAATGAAGTGCTACTACTGCTGAAATGAAAAATCTGGCAAGTTTTAAAAGAAAAGCACAATTTGCAAAAGTTTCATGGATGAAAAGACAGTCAAACTGCACCCTCACAGGACAACGTCTAGCCCTTAACAAGAGGCTTAATAATGATAAATTAGTTAATTAACTAATTAAAGCATAGGATTCTGATGGCAGAAACATAGGAATAAGGACTTCCAGGTAAAGAGAGCAACAGAAGAAAGGGCTAGGAGTCAGGAAATCACAAAATATGCCAACCCTATAGAAGGCAGCGGAAATGGCATTATAACGAATGCCTGAAAAAGCACATATAAATCCAGAAATATAATATAGTGATCTTAGTAAACACCTGAGTAATTTTTTATTTAATTTGAGGAATCATACTTACAAAAATATGAAAATGAACAGGCTTTAAAAACTACAGTTCTAGACGTGGTAATGTTTTATATCAAAATGGCAATGTATGTCTGTAAATACGATGGAGTAAAGACTGAGTATTCAAAGATTACAGTGTCATAAGTTGTCTATTTGTTGCAGATAAGGAGTCTCATTGTTCCCCTAAAATACTTGTTCCTATGTTTAAAACACATGCCACTAATCTTTAGCGCTGGAGCTAATATTTTATAATTGATCAAATAGTTCCGGAGAGATAGTCTAAATATGTGGCTTAATAGAAACAATTTAAAGATTTCTGCTCCATTGAATGCACTTGGCTAAACTCACAGGGGATAAGAAAAGAAGGGGCAACATAGGCTAACGCTTGGGCAGCTCCTGGTTAACCAAGCTCAGCAATCAAAGGAAATGAGAGAGGAACTTTTGATTAAAAAAAAAAAAAAAAAAAACCAAGCAGTGTTTTTTCTATGAAAAGCCTGCATTTCTGCAGAAGGATGTACTATCATGGGAATGCACAACTTTTAAACAAGTTTCCACTTGGCTTTATTTGTCACTGATAGCCAAGGAACAAATTTTTAAACTACTGTTATTCAATAGTGCTAGTGAAATGGACCCATCATGGAAGATCATTATCCTCACAAAAATGAAAGAAAATTCAGTGCCTCTCTTTTTCTTCCTTCCTTTCTTCTTCCTTCCTTCCTTCTTCCATCCATTCTTTTCTCTCTTCTCTCTCCTCCTCCCCCCTTCTCTCTCTCTCTCTCTCTCTCTCTCTCTCTCTCTCTCTCTCTCTCTCTCTCTCTTCCTTCTCCTCCTTCCTCTCCTCCTTCTCCCCATCCCTACCCTCCCTATGTAACTCACGGGAACCTTGACTTTTTGGTCCTCCTACCTAAGCCTCATGAATGCTGGGATTATAGATAGCCAAGTGCTACTATTCCTATATTTGACCAAACTTTTTCTGAAACTTTAGTAGATGAAAAAAAAAATGATGCTAACTAATGTAGAATTCATGAAACAGAAGATAAACCAAAAAATGTAGCTGCTGTCTGGAATGGATCATCTCGGTTAAATATAATTTAAGGCAAAGAGTAAAGCTTCCATCATTTTTTCAATATTATGAGGACACAAATCAATCTAAATGTGTTCATTAGCAGTGGCAGAAGCACAAAATATGACACTATCAGCAAATTCCAGAGCTCCATGAATCTCTCTGGGAAGCTACTGAAGGGAGCTGACCTTACCATAAGAGGGTAAAGTAGTAAAATCTGAGCTGTGATTGGCTGTGACAGATGAAGGCAGAAAAAAACACCAGGGGACTTGATGTTGGAAAAGTCCTGCCAGTGTCTGATGGCACTCAAAGCACAGGAACATGGCTAACGGGGATTGGTGTTCAGACTTCCTCACTGATGATCACAGAAATGCTAACTCTCCAGGCATAGGTTCACTGCATACTATAAAGCTGATCCTTAGCCTCCTCAGGGGAAGAAAGCACACCCAACGTTAATGTTCCCTCTTATCCTGGCAGATGTGTGAGGCATCCTGACTCATCCCCTCCTGGTCTACACATCATACACTTTCCAGTACCACTGAGCTGACTTTAAAAGTGTCATCCAAGGTCATAGATCATCCCAGAGAATATTATTCTCAGCATAAGATCTCTATGCCTGATGGGAGACAGGACACCTATCTGATGGATCTCTGTGACCTCCTGAGTATCTTCCCCAAAGCAGATTATAACTGCTTAACGCTCTGTGCCTTTCAAGGTACCCAGCGCAGCTTATTTTAGCTCTCACTGCATACCAAGGGCCCCCCACATCCTCTAATAACCATGAAAGGTGAGCCCCTCAACCATGGTGACATATCCAGTGAGCAGTCAGTCATCTAGCACCCCAAATAGTAGCTGATCATTTTGATAATTTTTTGAACTTCTCAATCCACACATTTTATCAAATCTATATTTAAGTAAGTGCAATCATCTATGTATCTCATTTAGTAGTTTTTATGTGTATAATTTTATATCCTAAAAGTTCTTAAAAAGGAAAATTACTTATTTTTCTATTTTCTAGTTTTTCAACTTTTCATAAGCTAGTGTCATTTGGGAAGATGAAGTCTCATGTGAAACAATGCTCCAACAAAATTCGACTATGGGACATTTTCTTAACTAATGATTAAAGTAGGAAGGCCAGCAGACTGTGAATGGTACCACCCCTGGGCAAGTAGTGCTGGGTTGTATAAGAAATTAGGATGAGTAAGTCAAGAGGAGCAAGCCAACAAGTTGTGTTCCTTCATGGCCTCTGCCTCAGTTCCTGCCTCTAGATTTCTACCCTGACTGAGTTCCTGTCTTGACTTCAGTGATAGACTGGGATGTGGAAGTGTAAGCTGAAATAAATCCTTTCCTAGCCAAGTTACTTTTGACCATAGTGTTTTATCACAGCCACAGGAACCCTAACTATGACATGCTGTTATGGATGAACAGAAACGTGGGATTTGGATGAGGGGAAATGAACTCACAATCTTTGGCTATTTAAACAGCAATTGTTTAAACTTGGAATAAGACACTAATGGTGACCAGCAGCAGCAGCAACAACAACAACAACAAGATGGATCTGAAAAGAATGTCCTGAATAGTTCCACTTTTGTGAAAGCTTAGAACGCCCAAACTCACAGAAACAGAAATCACAATGGTGGCTGCCTGCAGTGAGGGAGGGATAACATAGGCTGAGTCAACAACGGAGTTTAAAGTAACTGGAATATGGCAGATATTTTCGATGTTGACTGAAATATAGATTACATACATAAATGTATTTTTCAAAGCCTTTCCACCTATGAACTTTAAAATAATATATTTTGTACTGTGTAAAATATACCATATTAATACTGAAATAAAAATTTTTAAATGCTGGAAAAATAAAGCATTTCTATATGCATGCCTTTGAATTAAAGTTAGCACTCACTCTCTCACTATCTACTTCTATTAATGCATTACAAATTACTGTGAACTTAAAGACTTAAAGCAAAACAGATGTATATTGTCTGTCCCACAGTGTCTTTGGTCAAGAGTATCGGCCTGGCTTAGCTGGTTTCTCTATTCAAGATCTCACAAGGCTGAGATGGGTTTGCTGGCCAGGCTGTGTTTTCATCTGAAGGCTTAAGTGGATATGTTGACTGAGGGTTTCCAAGATTCATTCAGTTCTATCTATAACGTCTTACTGGCCATGTGCTCCAGATGGTAGAGGCTACCTACATTCAGCCATCCACTCTGGCTCTCTCTACAAGTAGCTCACAAAGCAGTGCTTTAAAACTGTCAAGAGAACATTCTCTCCTGTACACAAAGCTAGTAGTGAGCAGAAAAAAAAATTCACCCTGAGAAAAGCAGAATTCCATACTCACTAGGCCACGTATATTCCAGTATAACATTCAGGGATTCCCTGTAGAGCATATCTGCCACAATGTACCTGTGGGGTTTTTTTTTAAATAACTGATTATGTTTTGGAACATAAGGATTTGGTACTAAGTAAAACAGTTTTCCCAATACGATTTGAAAAAGTAAAAATTTTGCTGCTTCTGTAACTCCAAGTGATGAATGCCCTTTCATACCTAATTGATCTAACTCTTTCTCCAGGCTGACAATATTTTTACTGTCAATTTTCAATTAAATGGTTTCTCCCAGGCCTCCCTGGCCTCTGAGTGCTCAGCTCTGAGGAGTCATCTGTAAGCCTCATCTAAGTCATGATGTCTGTCCTTGTGTGGTGGCAGCATGCACCGGCAAACCGAACCAGGCTGCTTGATATACTGGCCCAGACAGAGCTCAAGTTCAAGAATGTAAAGTTGGCCACCCTGCTCTTCGATTGTCTCCCTACGGTGAGGAAAATAATTTTGAGAAGGGTTCTGTTTCAAGGCATCTAGACTCAAACAGCTCATAAATCCTGCTGGCATCGCTTGAAGAGAAGTGGAGAACGAAATGTCGCTTCTGCCAAAATGTTACTTAAATCCTGCTACCCATGAGTTTCAGAACAAATCGGAAAATAAAGAGTTAAATTAAAATGCCCAGTGCTCAAGCCTAAGTCATGTTCTGCCCAATGGAGAGAAGGTATGAAGATGAATTTTCCTTCTGTGAGTATTTTCTCTATTACCAACAGCACAGTGTCCTATCACGCCCTCTTACATCATCTGCAGCGGCACATTACCTAAAGTATAGCTTTTTTTTTCTATCTAGAGGCATGAAGATGTAAATTTAGATGTGACATGTATTATCCTGGCCACATACTTTGGTTGCCACCGATATAAAAAACTTTATCATATCCTGCATTTCTTAGTTATCCTTAAATGTACTCATTTTGATCATTTTCTTTACATTTCAAATCTGCATTGACATTTCTTATCCTCACCCCCCAAAAAAGAAAGAAAGACATTCCTATGGAACTGTGCTTCAGGGACCTCAGGCTAGTGGCATGGCCTCAAGACTTACTTCTGGACTGAGTGATGAAAGGTAAAGGCGTTGTGTGGTGTGGTGATACAAACCTGACCTGGTGAGTCTGCATTGTTATGTATCTTCTATGAGACCATCTCCAACGCTGCCCTTGGTTTTCCTTTCCTGTTGGCCTCTGATAGCCAATATTTACAGAATGCCGGACCTTAGAACTCAAAACTCAAGCGAACTTTATAACTCAAAACTTAAGAACTAAAAACTCAAGTGAAATACATGAAGTATTTTACTCGCCTTCAAAAGGCTGTATAATAATTCTGCCTTACATATTGGGGAAACTGAATCTTAGAAGTTCAGACCTTGGGGAAAACCCATACAAGTAATACGGTCAAGACTCCAGCTTCATTCATGATCAACACAGTATTTCCCATACACTTTACTATAGTGCCATGAGCCTGGGGACATTTTAAACAATGTACCATGTTAATGATTTTATAGCCTCAACAGCTCCCTGGGAAATATGGCCTTGTCCTTACTGGTTAGTGTAATATATGCATCTCTATTTTGGTGTCAACATATTGCCAATATCTTTTTCAAGTTATGCTTTTTGAAATGGGTGAGCCAATGAATGATGCAGGGTAGCAGTATAATATCTGTGGCTGTATTTTCTCTGGTAAGGTTGCTGTGACAAAATGCTTAATCAGTAGAGATGTGTTTTCTCAAAATTCCAGAGAACAAAAATTCAAGCTCAGGGTCCCAGTGATTTCCTCTCTCCCGAGGCCAGCACACTCATTGGCAGGCCAACGACAATCGTTACTTTCTGTCTTCACGTGTCCTTCTAACACTGCTGCTGTGTTCTCTTCTCCTTAAAAACACTAGCTCATATGGACCAAGGACCACACAAGTTACCTCCATCACCTGATTACATACAAAACAGTCCTATCTTGAAAAAGAACAGTCACACATTCGGGGGTACTATGAATTAGGACTTAAATGAATAAGGTGTACACTCTCATGTTTGTTCCCCAAGTAATAAAAAGACTCTATTGATTTGGTAGCAAGCAAACCATTGCTCTTCTTCTTCTTCTTCTTCTTCTTCTTTCTTCTTCTTCTTCTTCTTCTTCTTCTTCTTCTTCTTCTTCTTCTTCTTCTTCTTCTTCTTCTTTTTTAATTTATTCTTGTTACATCTCAATGGTTATCCCATCCCTTGTATCCTCCCATTCTTCCCTCCCTCCCACTTTCCCCTTATTCCCCTCCCCTATGACTGTTCCTGAGGGGGACTTCCTCCCCCTGTATATGCTCATATGTATCAAGTCTTTTCTTGGTAATCTGCCATCCTTCCTCTGAGTGCCACCAGGCCTCCCCCTCCAGGGGACATGGCAAACCATTGTTCTTCTTGGGGTGGCTTCTTAACTTAATAGCCAGTAATTTGTGATGGAAAATTAAAAAGTGAAAGTGCTCACATGGAAGTAATTCTCCTTACCTCATAGAAGAAAAAAAAAATGGTTAGTAGTTGACAAGATGCAAAAGAAAGGGCATTTTTAAGTGAAAATAATTCTGCTTAAATACTACAATGTCTAAGTCACTTTTAGAGTGACACTCCTCTCTAAAGGCCATCATATTTTTCTATTGACTTCACTGTGAAGCAAAGACGTCTCTTGAGCCCTGGGGCCAGCTCCATTAACGTTTATCTTCTGAAAGATTCCCAGGATGAGTCATCACTTACACTGTTGCTTTTGGATCAGCTCCAGCTACCCATCCTTCAGATAAGCAAGTGATAAGTAGCTGCGGCCCCACCCCCACGGCAGCAGGACTATTGATAGATTTATTTTTGCCACTAATGAGTAATATGCTAGTCCTTTTCCTGAAATGTGTGCTTGCAGCTCCATGACCCTAATTATTTGGTTAACTCATCTTCATTTCTCACTTGTAGTAGAATTTGGCAAAGAACTTGTATTAATTTGAGATCGTGGCATTTGATAAAACAGGCTGATGATGAAGAGAACAGTATAGTAAGTATTTTTCTATCCCCAAACCCAAGGTTCTTGCTTATCATTATTAATTTATTACTTTATTATTATTATTATTATTATTATTATTATTATTATTATTATTATTATTATTATAATCCATGGTGCTCTTTGAAGAATCTATGAAAGTTACATAGTTTCACTTCCCCCAAATTGCACACAGTTTTACACCACGTCTCAAAGGTTTTTAAATGTCTCTTAAAGTTAGTAAATTTCAATTTGAAACTGTCTATTAAAGAGAAACAGAGACAGAGGTAGGAGGTTGGAACATAGAGTTTAGAAACATAGAGCTTTAGAAAGAGCCCAATTTGTGATTGTATTAACACTGACCACTTCATATAATTAGATAGCAGAACAGAAAGGGTATCTCAGGAGCATGAAAAGTATTTAGTTCAGTCTTGACTATTCTATACAACAACTGGTTTCTAGCAGAAAAGGAAAGAACAGGGGTGAAGTTCACAATCATCTGAACCAGACTTACATAAGAGAAAGATATTAGAATGATCTGAGAGGTAATTTACAATGGCTATGATTGATATGTTAAAAATGTAATGTTAAGGGTGAACCACGTGTAAAATCAGACGGATACCTTCAGCAGAATGATAAAAAAAAAAAAAAAAAAAAGAGGGAAGCTCATAGAAATGAAAGCAACATGGAACAACAACAAAGTTAAAGAATTCCTCAATAAGCTAGCACATCGGATCAACACAGCCCAGGAAACCACATACAAACAGCACTTAAACTGATCGTGAGGGACAGAACAGGTGGCAGGGAGAGTGGGTGAGAGGAAGAGAAAATACAAAATAAATAAAAGGCAAAAAAAGAGAGGACCATCTAGGATCATCACCATTTCCCAAAGACATTATCACTTTTCATAACTTCTGAGTCACTGCTACAGCAGTTTTTCTAGAGTGGTATGCTTTTCCTGTCTATTCACAGGAGTTCAGCCCTTTTTGAAAAAGGGAAAATGTAATATAATCACATCATTTCTCTAAATCCTTTCCTCCTTCTTAACACTCCCATGGAGCCATTTGGCTCATTCAAAGGCCCTTTTTCTTTAAGTGTGTGTGTGTGTGTGTGTGTGTGTGTGTGTGTGTGTGTGTGCGTGCGTGCCTAAACACATAAACAAGCGTAACCTGCTTAGTCTGTATAATGGCAGATCATTTTAATATTGGATAACCAGTTGGTATGCTCTTCCCTGAGGAAGACTGTTACCCTGACTCTCAATACCTCAACTCTCTTTCTTAGTTGTCTGTGGTTCTTTGTCTAGGGTCAAGGCCTCATGAGCTCTCTCCCATTCTATGGTAACATGTCTACTGGTATTGTCTTTGCTTCTTCAGATCATGTTTAAGAGAGACTTCATGGGCATAGCTTCAGATTTTCTAGGAGACACAAGCTTGCAGCAAATGTCCTGAGAAACCCAGCTTGTTGAGTTCACATTGAATATTCCTCATAAAGACTTTCTTGATGCTCATCATCCTCTTTGAGGTAGGCTGGGTGTTGCCAGGAGTTAACCTGTCTCATTGGCAGTGAATCTTTAAAATAACAAAAACATTTTTAAATGCCATATTCTGCATGTCTCTGAGGTTTTTGAAGACCTTACCTAAATACCCTACCTTATCTTTCCATAGAGTCATATCTATCTGCTAACACCTATGATATATTTTCTTGTGATAAAAGTAGACTAGTAATTGACAGGTCCATGATTTGATCAACTAACAATTAACTTGTATAACTTATTGACCCTAAACCCTGTGCAGTAGCACTTGCAAAGTATTGGAAATAAACGTTGTATTATAATTGAGTTATATGGGCACAATGCCGCATATTAGAGTAGAAATATATATATGTATATAGTGTGTGTGTGAAGAATAAACTTACATTTGAATTCTATGCCTCTGTATCTAGAATTAAACTTATTTTGCATCTATATACAAAATTCTATACCAATGAATTAAAGATAACCTTGTGAATGACAACTGAAAAGAAACTCCTTATGGAGATGGCTTCAAATGTGGCAAACAAGCCACTGGGGAAAATGTCCTAATTTCTATCACAGGCAGATTTCTCCCTAAAAAGGGACAAGCTTGGGTGTAGGCATAGTCAAAGGCAAAACTCTGCCAAGACAGGCTAAGCAAGTCCTCAATAGTTCCTGCCTCGCAAATATGTCTGTCAGATATATTCGGCTAGAAAGCTGAAGAAGATGCTCCAACATTATAGAGTTTTGGGTGACTGTTCAGGTAGCAAACTGTCTCTGTCATCTTCTCATTTGGAAAACTACTAACCTGCACTCCCAGCATACTAGGGTAATCAAGTTTATTCCTTCTCAAGTCTTTGATAGAGTTGAGGACCAGGTAGCTTAGTTTTACAATAAAGCTTAGTTGTTTAGGGGTTGAAATGTTTTTACGTCTAGATAGATGTTTTAATTTGATAATAACAAGATGTGATGTAGATTGATTTACATTCAAAATTTTAGATGCACCAAGATAGGAATACAAATACAAATAGCCAAAGCACTAAGAGTGTAACATTTATATAAGTCCTGAGTGTGTCATGGTTTTCTTACTATACGTAGTTTATCGTATATATGTGTAATAATATAAATGTATATGTAAAAAATAAAAAATCTAGGTTTCAAGACTTGATACCCTATGAGCATATACAGGGGGAGGAAGTCCCCCTCAGTCACAGTCATAGGGGAGGGGAGTAAGGGGAAAATGGGGGGAGGAATTGGAGGATACAAGGGATGGGATAACCATTGGATGTAATATGAATAAATTAATAAAATAAAATTTAAAAAATAAATAACAAAAAAAATAAAAAATAAAAACTGTTTAATTAATCAAAAAAAGATTTGCTTGATTCCTAGGAAACAAGATGTGAACTTTCTTCCAAAATGCTATGCCATTGATATGAATTTGTTTTGCTGCATTTTAACATATTTAAACATTAGATTTGTTTCTCTTATTATATTATATGAAAAGTGAGATGGAGATTGTGTGACTCATTTTTATTCTCTATATTCCTTACTGACCAAGAAAAATTTCTGGACCATAGCTATAAAAATAACTGATTTCTGAACAAATAAATCAATGAAATGTCAATGTATGGATGAAGGAATTTGACTAAATTGCCATGGAAGAATGTTCCAAGTCAAATTGTATTTAAAAAAATAAGTTGTTTCATATATTTGTTGCCACACTCTTCATAGTAGATAAGTTATAGGCTTGCCCATAATTTGCACATACACAAAATTAAAATGTTGCAAAAAAACATCTTTTTTACGTAAGAGACATTACACAGAACAGAATAACACTGGGAAATTTTATTCTGATCACTGTAATCTCAGTAAAAAGAATACTCATTGAACTGCACAACAACTTTAATGATACCTATGAACTGACATTCTAACCCTTCAAATGGTACTCTTTTTCTTTTTTTTTTTTTTTTACAATTAGCGCTTTTATTTTTATTTTTTTATATTTTTTCCTTTTTTATTATTAATTTATTCATATTACATCTCAGTTGTTATCCCATTCCTTGTATCCTCCCATTCCTCCCTCCCTCCCGTTTCCCCCCCATTCCCCTCCCCTGTGTCTCTTCTTGGTGACCTATTATCCTTCCTCTGAGTGCCACCAGGCATCTCCATCCAAGGGACATGGTCAAATATGGGGCACCAGAGTTTGTGTGAAAGTCAGATCTCCTTCTCCACTTAAAGGTGGAGAATGTCCTGTCCATCGGCTAGTCTGGGTAGGGGTTCGAAGTTTACTGCCTATATTTTCCTTGGTTGGTGCCATAGTTTGAGGAGGACCCCAGGGCCCAGACCCGCCTGTAGTTTTCCAGGACCCTCTGGATCTTTCTATTTCCTTATTCTCCCAGGCTTCTCACACCTAAAGTCTCAATAGGATGTCCTCCCCTCTGACCCACTTTCCTGGTAGGTAAAGTTTTTCATGGGGACGTACCCCTTGGACTAGTGTCTCAATATAAGTGAGTATATACCTTTTAACTCTTTTTGCTTCTGGGTGAACACACTCATTATGATAATTTCTAGTTCAATCCATTTGTCCACAAATTTCGGAAATTCCTTGTTTTTAATAGCTGAGTAGTATTCCATAGTGTAAATGTACCACAGTTTCTTTATTCATTCTTCTACTGAGGCTCGGCCTCCTTAGTCATCAGAGAAATGCAAATCAAAACGACAATGAGATTCCATCTTACACCCATCAGAATGCCTAAGATCAATAACTCAACTGACACCACATGCTGGCAAGGATGTGGAGAGAGAGGAACACTCCTTCATTGCTGGTGGGAATGCAAACTAGTACAACCACTTTGGAAATCTATCTGGCACTTTCTCAGAAAAATGGGAATAGGACTTCCTCAAGACCCAGCTATTCCACTCCTTGGAATATACCCAGAAGATGCACTACCACACAACAGGGACATATGCTCAACCATGTTCATAGCTGCCTTATTCAAATGGTACTCTTTTCAGGGCTGCATAGATGGCTCACTGGTTAAGAACCTCATGTTCTATTGTCAGCACCCACAAGCATCTACAACACTACTTCCAGGGCACCCGACTCCCTCTTCTGGTCTCTTTAGGCACCAACCACATTAGCGGTACCCATTCAAAATAACCTATCCAGATGAAGTTTTAAAATGTTTAAATTTTAAACATCACCCTAAATGTTCTAAACAAAGCAAATTTCACTAGTTTTTTTTTTTTCATTTTAAAATGGATCTTTCTCCTTGCTATTTTCCTGCTGTGAAATATTTTACATACTTAGGAAAAATTACTGGAAATTTTTTCACTTATATAGACAGATCTTGCCTAAAGTCACCCAAGGAAAATTTAAGCTGCTCTCGCTTCATCTGCCAATTTATTCTTGAAGCATATTGATGAGTCTAGGCAAAGTGACCCTCTGCATATGGTGGCCAACATTAAGAAGTTAGGATAGGAAGACTATGATAAAATATATTGTATAAAATGCTCAAAGATTAAGAATAAATATATAACTAATCAAGTTGCTATTAAAACATACATTTTATAAGAGAAAACTAATCTAATGTGGTCATCTATCTCAATATTATTAACTTTGCTTTTAAAATATTCAGAATTTTAGACTCACCAAGATTGGAAAGCCGTTTTCTTCAAGGCTGCCAAATACAAATAGCCAAAACACTGAGAACTTTACATTTATATAATTTCTGATTGTGTCATGGTTCTTCTTGCTGTAAGTAGTTTATTATATATGTGTGTGTGTGTGTGTGTGTGTGTGTGTGTGTGTGTAAAACAATATAAATGTATATGTAAAAAATAAAAAGTATTTGATAAAAAATAAAAATAAATAAAAAATATCCACTTAACATACATAGACCTGCCTCTTTCATTTTCTCTTACACAAAACACAGAAGTAGAGTTTTAAAAACATACTCAACATAGTAGATATAGTTACAGATTCTTTTAAAAAGCAAGATTATTGTTCAAAAATTTTGTTATTTAATAGAATAAAGGCTTTTTAAATTTTTATTTATTTAGTTATTCACTTTACATCCCAATTGTAGCCCCCTCCCCCTTCTTCTCCCGGTCCCATCCTCCCTCCCTCTTCCCCCAGGCCCCCTTACCCTATTCCTCACACAAAAAAAAGGGGAGTGCCCCCTCCCTACTCACCCCAGCTCATCAAGTCACACCAGGACTCAGCCTGTCCTCATTCTCTGTGGCCGGGCACAGCCAGTAGAAGTGATCAAAAGCACAGCCCCTGCTCCTCTTACTAGGGGTCCCACATGAAGCCTGAGCTGCCCATCTGCTACATTTGTGGAGGGGGCCTAGGTCCAGTCTATTCATGCTCTTCAGTCTCTGCAGGCCACTCTGGTTAGTTGGCTTTGTTGGTCCTCTTGTGGAGCTCCAGTCAACAAGGACACGTGCTGAGCTATGTTCATAGCAGCTTTATTCATAAAACCCAGACTCTGGAAACAAGCTAGGTGGCCCTCAACTGAGGAATGGATAGAGAAGAACCACAGCAAAGCTGTGGCTTCATTTTCTGTGGACCATCTACTGCTGGACATGCAACCTACACTTAAGAGGAGCTTGTTATAAGTGGATTTTAGCCATATAGTATAGGACAAATACACTATAATTAACAAACCCAAAGAAAATAAATAACAAGGAGGACCAAAGGAAGGATGATTAAATATCAAAAATTGTTATGTAATGTCAGTTTGCCATCCTTTTTCCATAACTCTAGACAAAGCAAGAACCTATTCCTATGCCTGGATTACAATCTTTTGCCTATGTAGCCCAGATCTTTACTTACTTTTTATTTATTAAAATTTTAATTAAAATATATCACTTCCCTTCCTCATTTTCCTCTCTCCAGACTCTCCCAGATGCCCCTTTCCCTAGCCCCCCATCTCCTCCCTCTTAGTCTCTTTCAAATTGATAGCCTCTTTTTCTTTATTACTGTTACATATGTAGATATAGATATGCATAAATACAACCTGCAAAGCCCTTTCAGTGTGGCTTAGGTGCATGTGATTTCAAGGCTGGCTATTACATCACCATCTCAACAGTTATTGGTTGCCTGTAGCTCTTTAGCTAGCAGTGGGACTCCATAAGATTTCCCCTTTCCATGTTAGCATGTCTACTGACATTGTCATTGCTCGGGTCTTGTTTAGACAGTCATATTTTTGAAATATCGTGGATATGGTTTCACTGCAGTTTCTCAGAGACACAATCTCACAGAAAACTTGCTGGTCCTCTGGCTTGTACAATCTTTCTGCCCCTTCTTCCATGTTCTCTGAGATTTAGGTTTAGGGGTTGTTGCAGATGCAGATGTCAGTGATGAGCTCCACACTGTCTATTGAGCTGCATGATAACCTGTTGTGATTTTCAGTAATAGTCCTTTTTGCTGAAAAGAAGAAGGAGGAGGATGAGGAGGAGAAGGAGGAGGAAGAGGAGGAGGAGAGCAGGAAGAAGAAGACAAAGAGAAAGAATAAGAAGCAGCTTCTTTGATGAGGGGTGAAAGCTACACTTATTTGTGGGTATCAGGATTTCTTTTAGGATGCATTTAGGAATTCTGCTGTTTTGATAAAGTGATGGTAGTCTATTGTCTTCTAAGATTCATTATCTACTAGCCTTGGGTAGTTGCCTGGGTTTCTAGGACAAGGCATGAGTTCCTTATTGAGAGGGCATTAAGTCCAATTAGATGCTTATAGGTTATGCCAATATATGGGTGCCAGTGTTGAACCTCTAGGAATATCTTGCCATGCTGGTTATTGCTATAGTTCATTGGTATCATAGCTGGGTAAAACTGTTGATTGCATGCTATTCTTGGTAGCTTAATAGTGCTTCCTGGTACTATGAAAGTTAGACCACAACAAGGCTTTCAAGATAGATTCAACTCACATCTTCCAAGTCCTTTGTACAAAGTATGTTGTGTCCTCAACAATGGGAACTTATCTTCAACCTCTGATAGGCTACCAAGGACAGCAGCAATAACCTAAACTATTTTGGGAATCACTTGGACTATAACTCCTCAAGAGAGATTTCTTATGCCTGGTCCTGGAGGGTTTGTTAAATACTCTATGTCTCTTGTGGGGAACATTATTACCCCAAGTGTCATAACTTCGTGTGAGAGAGAGAGAGAGAGAGAGAGAGAGAGAGAGAGAGAGAGAGAGAGAGAGAGAGAGACGCACATACAATCAGACACACACAGAAACATATACACAGGTACACAGACAGACACACACATAGACACACACATACAGACACACATGCAATCACACACACACAGGTACACACACAGACACACATACAATATACACTGATATTTACTGTGTATCATTTTAAAAGACATAAAATTGTATGATTTCTTGGAGCTTCATCAAACACCTTTGGTGTTATCTGTCCATCCTTCCTCTGTGTATTGACCTCCTCCTTCCCTACTCCTCAATTAGGTCTCCTTTACCCATTTTTCTCATTTACACATTTGTGCCATTTGTATCCTCCTAACCCAGCCCCCCAGGACCACCCCATGTTCCATTTTACTTTCCTAGCTTTCGTGGTTGCTCACATCTGAAGCACATGAGGGTGAGCACGCATTGTTTGTCTTTCTTCAGCCTGCCTCTTTAAATAATTATCTATCTTGTATTTTCCCCCAAACTGACTTGTACTTTAAATCTCTGAATTCTACATGCATATCCTCAAAGGGGTACAATGTGTTTTACTGATAAATCTAAAACACCCATGTTCATAGTAGTTTTGGATTAATTTACATTAACTACCTAATAATCTTTGAAGACTTGATTTTTAAATACTGCTGAGTCTTCACTTTAAGACAAACTAGAATTTTTCCCCCCCTAAGGGGAGAGTTTTAAAGGAAGTCTTCAGTGAGTTCTTTTGCCAAGAAAGTAATCACATGCTAACTTATCTGTTTTGTAAGTTAGGACACAAGATTCTGGTTTCTGTGTCTCTGGCAGAAGAGATGAGCAGGAGGGCAGAGGGCATCTCTTGATGGCCCCAGAGGAAAGGGTGAGATGAGCAGAAACAGAGCAGCCTACATTCTTTCCTGGAAAGTTAAATGTCAGCAGGGTTAGGCCTTGCCAATATAAATACAATCACAATGATGGTATAAAAAGACATGCATTTTCACCTCTATTGACTTTTCACGTTCATGGGATAATTATTGTAACATTTTCTTAAAGGGCAAAAAGCTTTTGATGATGAATACATCTCATTACATGGACTTTTACGTGTAATCCTTACATGAATCTCATTGTAATTCAATGGATGAATTACGTGTTAATGCTAGCATAACAAGCCTTTAACCTATTTGACTTAATTACAGGCATATCATCAGATTTACTGGCAAAAGGTTTCTTCTCTTGCTCTAAAAACTCTTTCCATTTTTTAACCCTTTGGTTCAGCTTTTGAAAGGCTTGGATCAAATCCCAGTACCCTCTCTTCCTACCACGTTATTGAACATCAACCACAGGGATAGAAAGGGCAGAATTAAGAGAACACCATTTTGGGTCTTTGTAATCCTAGGTAAAGGGTTCCAATATCCAGGAATCTTTACGGACATGGCCTTTTAAAAAAGAAATCTTCGGTGAAATGGGATTTTGTAATTGGGACAGGAAATCGTAAAGCTGTGGCACTCACTAAAGGACAGCACTGAAAAGTCCATCAACAAGCATGAACCCCAGCTTTCTTTTCTACTAACTAAAGAAACCTGCCTCTTTACAGGTCAAGTGTTCAGAGCAGAGCTGTGCAAACAATAGTTAGAATTTTATTGTGTAAACAGTAAAATACAATACAACTAGCTGGTATGGATGGTGGAAAAGTGGTAGGAGTAATAGAGGTGGAAAGGTATGTAAAGTGAAATGAGATGAAAAGGTAGAGGGAAGAAAGGGGGATATGTGGAAGAGCTGGAGAGAAGATGGAAGGATACAGGGAGGAGTCAGAGGGAAGAAGGGGGGATACAAGAAGAGCCAGATGGAAGAAGGGAGGATACAGGGAGGAGCCAGAGAGAAGAAGGGGAGATACAGGGAAAAGCCAGAGAGAAGAATGGAGGATACAGGGAAGAGCCAGGGAGAATAATGAGGGATACAGGGAAGAGCCAGAGAGAAGAAGAGGGGATACAGGGAAGAGCCAGAGAGAAGAAGGGGGGATACAAGGAAGAGCCAGAGGGAAGGAGGGATATAGGGAAGAGCCAGAGTGAAGAAAGGCAGATACAGGGAAGAGCCAGAAAGAATAAGGGAGGATACAGGGAAGAGCCTGAGGGAAGAAGGAGGGATACAGGGAAGAGCCAGAGGAGCAAAACAGGGAGAAGAAAAGTAGAGTGGGAGATTTCTCTTCAAAGAGTGTAGGGTGGAGTTTTAGATGTGTATTTGTGTGAGCAGTCTGCAAGAAAAGCTGCTCTAGAGCTGCCTTGAAAGAGCCAATAGCATGGATAGCATTGTGTGCTCCCAAAGATTTGAGGGGCCCTGATTACTAGAGACCAGAATGGACCTTGTAGCATCACTAAAGTAGCATCACTAAAAAGTTTTATAAAGTCATACTGAGTTAATTAGGTCTCTAATCTGATAGACTGATATCCTTGTAAAGTAGTAAATATGAACACATATGGTGCACGCGCACGCACACACACACACATACACAAACACACACACACTGCCTTGCTCATATCACATTTGTTAACACCTATTGGATAAAGCAAACATGTCTAAGTCCAGAGCTAAGAGACATGCAAATATGCTTTTATTAGAAGATTCTGAAACACTAGAACCAATGATTCAATGGACCATGGCCACCAAGCCAAATAATTTCTACATCTCTTTTAGAAGAGAAACCAGAAGGGCTAAAAGAAGTGAATCCCCTACAGGAATTTGCAAAGAAGGAGATCTGTAGAGGTGAAGTCTGAGGCTTTGAATAACATCATCATGGTTTTGATAAAGAATTCACTTTTGTTGCATTGTGATCCCAGGTCCCTTTGTGTATCACAAGTCTAAGGCCCTTTCAGAATCCCTGCAGTGTTCCATGGGGCATACCCACTACTGTTGCTCATCCATCTGCCATGAATTGCAGACTGCTGAAGTTACGATGATTCACTTTTGTGATCAGTGGCACTGGCATGATGTGAGAACTTTGGTACAGGACAAGGAAAAATTAACAAGACCACTACAGATATGAGGGTTGTGATCTGTTTTTCCATTTATGCAGTTTTCCATCTACATGTATTTATGGAACTTGAGAACTTCTGGAAGTATGAAAGCAAATACAAAAGACCGCAGTTCATGCCCCAAGAGCTTTTGTATTTATAGGGGGGAAATTACATATACCCAACAAAGTGTTGCTCAGTACAGGTTCCAGTTAAGGATGGGAACTGCAGGCCTATAAATAAGCATTCTGCATGGATCATCTTTACATAGCGTCCTTTAAGCTAAGTGCCTAAAAATACATTTATAGGTAAATGTACAATATGTATGTAACATACTTATTATATTTGTGCTTTGTATGTGTGTATTACACAAAGTTATGTTGTTTAGGCTAACAATGCTTCCCACAACAATTACTCTGTATCTCTCTTTAAGCCATTTTTCTAAGCCATGCCATAGACCAAACCATATCGGCCTCAATTGTCATTGAGAAGTTAGTATCCAGTGCTCCTAGGTACATTGATGTCTGTGAGCTTCAAAGTGTCAAAGACATCCTTCTAGTGGTTAAAAAAAATCATGCTACTTGCATACCTCTTGTTTTCTGTTGTAAATCATGGCTTTTTCCCAGACATGAAATAAATGGGGGAAAGGAGAGCCAAACCAAAATAGACAGCCATATTGCAGCATACTCAGGGTGCTGCCGCAGAGAGACAGCTGGCTGGAAGCTTATGAAGCATGGGGTGCTAACACTCATCAGCCAAGAATCCGCAGGCAGTTTCTCTCTGGCTCTTACTGGCCGAAAACAAGCAATAGCACTTGGGGCACAGAAATATATGCATATTTGGAAACATTATTTATCCGTATCTGTATTCTAAATTAGAAATTATTTGAAACTAATGAGCATTTGTACTTGAAAGTACTTGGTTAAATGTGCATTGCAAACTTGAGGAACGAGTTGAACATCCATGAAGCTCATAACACACATACCTAATGAAGATAAAAAGTCCTCAAAAGGAACCACAACTATGCTGAGACTTAAAGGATAAGTTGAAAAGATGTACTCACCAGCCAGGGAAGCAGGGAGACTAAGGTACATGTTCAGTTCTCCTCAGCTTCTTCAAGTTCAATCCCCCCAACTCTGTGGCAGACCACCTGCTGTGCCCTCCCCTAACTCTCTGCCCCAATCTCCTGTGGATGACACAGATCTTTCCCTCCACACTTCCTCTCCCCAACTCATTGCTTTATCCCAGACCCCAAGTCCAGCAGGCGTTTCCTGGGAAGCCACAGGCCACTACAACTAGCTATGCAGGGAGGCTAACTGCAGGCTTCACCTTGTCTCCATTCTCATCCCCAGCTCTGTAGCATACCACCTACTTTGGGCCTCGTCATTATCATCAGCCGTTCCCAGAGGACTAGGCAGATCTTAGTGAAACGCCTGTTTTCCTCCCTCTTGTGGACCCCTCAGCACTCTGCACCCTCACCTAACTCATCCAGTTCCCTAAGTCTCAGCTCCCAATACTTAAAAACACATTTTGTCCAGAACCTCTAGTGGCTACATTTATCAGGATCCTAGAACTTCCTACTAGGCAACCCATAGCCACCACACACTCCAAACAGTCACGTGGTCAACATAACATCCACCCAACAAAGCAAGCTGGTATCAGAACCTAGAATTACAGCCTTCCCAAACTCAGACACCTAAATGCCAACAAAAAAACACAATCAATACCCAACAGGACACTACAGCTCCACTAGAGTCCAGCAACCTACCACATCAGGTCTTTAATATCCCAACATATTTACAGCACAAATGAAAGACCTTAAAATAGCCTTTATGAATATGATGGGGGTCCTTACAGAGAAAATAAATATATCCTTTAAAGAAAATTTATGAAAACACAAATAGTTGAAGGAAGTGAATAAAACTGTTCAAGACCTGAAAGTGGAAAAAGCAATAAAGAAAACACAAACTGAGAGAAATATAGTTACAAAAAATTTAGAAATTGAACAAGAACCATTGAGGTAAGCCTCACCATAAAAATACAAAAAAATAGAAGAGAAAATCTTGGTTATTGAAGATATGATAGAAGAAATAGATACTTTGGTCAAATAAAATATAAATCTAAAATAAAAATAAAAGCCTGGCATAAAACATGCAGAAAATTGGACACACGATCTGGGGATCCAAGATGCAGCACCAATCACACACTGCATCTGATTAGCAGGAAAACCAGGACTGGACAGTGGCCTAAAGACCAAACTGAGAGCTACAAAACACCAGTGCTGCTGATTCCCAGGTGAGAGGGATCCACATTGTGTAGGGCACTGGTGGGTCTGACCCCTGGCCACCCAGCTAACCCACAGAAAAACCCCAGGGGACAGCTCACATTAGCCACCATTTTGGGAAGTACTTCGGGCTTCGGGCTCTCACCACCTGTCTACTGCTTGCCGGATCTGGGATGGAAGGACTGTGGGATATCCGTGCAGCTTTGGGCTCTCATCACCAGTACTGCTTGCTGGATCTGAGACAGGGAGCAGACAGGCAGAGTTGAGTCCCCAGCACCGGACACAATCCACATTAGCTGCCTCCCAATAAAGAGTGCAGGGCACCCAAGCACCTTTGAGCATTGTTCTCTCTCAGCCCCCCAGCTGCTAGCTGGCCTAGCCTAGCTGGGTCACAGAGCAGATAAGCATAGCCCTGCCATCTTAAGAGGGCCTGTGGAACTTTTGAGAAGCTTGTAGTTTCAATTTCCCACAGCCACCTCACATACACATACACACACATACACACACACACACACACATACACACACACACACACACACACACACACACACACACACACACACACGCTGAACAGAGACCTACTTGGGCAATAATCCTCATTAGCTGCTATCCTGCTAGCAGCTTCTGGCTCTGATCTCCTCCGCCTACCTACAGCCTGTTTGCCTGTTCCACCTAGGTCACAGAGCAGAGATCTGGGAAGGCCACACCCCACATTAGCTGCTGTTCTGTGAGCAGCTTTGAGCTCTAATCAAGGCAGAAACTAAATGGAGAAACAAGGAAACTAATAGACATCATGAAACAAATGGCCCTAACTGATATCTACAGAACATTTCACCCAAACACAAAAGAATACTCTTCTTTTCAGCACCCCATGGAACCTTCTCAAAAACTGATCACATACTTGATCACAAAGCAAACCTTAACAGATACAAGAAAACAGAAACTGTCCCTTGCATCTTATCAGACTACCATGGATTAAAGGTGGAACTCAACAACAAAAGCCTACAAACTCATGGAAACTAAACAACTCCCTACTCAATGACATCTGGGTAAAGAACAAAATAAAAAAAGAAATTAAAAACTTCCTAGAATTCAGTGAAACTGAAGACACAACATACTCAAACTTATGGAACACGATGAAAGCAGTGCTAAGAGGGAAGTTCATAGCACTAAGCGTCTTTATAAAGAAACTGGAGAGATCTCATACTAGCAACTTAACAGCACACCTGAAAGTTCTAGAACAAAAAGAAGCAGACACACCCAAGAGGAATAGACAGCTGGAAATCATCAAACTCAGGGATGAATAAGTTGAAAAAAAGAAAACAATTCAAAAAATAAACTAAACCAAAACCTGGTTCTTTGAGAAAATAAACAATAATGACAAACCTTTAGCCAAACTAACTAAAAGGCAGAAGGAGAGTATTCAAACCAACAAAATCAGAAATGAAAAGGGAGAGATAACAACAGACACTGAAAAAATCCAAAGAATCACCAGTTCTTATGTCAAAACCCTATATGCTACAAAATTTGAAAACCTAAATGAAATGGACAATTTTCTTCATAGCTATCAACTACCAAAATTGAATCAAGATCAAGCAAATGAGTTGAATAGTCATATCACACCTAAGAAAATAGAGGCAGTCATCAAAAGCCTCCCAACAACAACAACAACAACAACAACAACAACAACAAAAAGAGTCCCAGGACCAGATGGATCCAGCACAGAATTCTACCAGACCTTCAGAGAAGAGCTAATACCAATTCTTTTCAAACTATTCCATAAAATAGAAACAGAAGGAACATTACCAAACTCATTCTATGAGGCCACAGTCACCTTGATATCTAAACCACAGAAAGACTCAACAAAGAAAGAGAGTTTCAGACCAATTTCTCTTATGAATATTGATGCAAAAATATTCAATAAAATACTCACAACCAAATTCAAGAACACATCAAAATTATCATTCACCATGACTAAGTAGGATTCATCCCAGGCATGCAGGGTTGGTTCAGTATACAGAAGTCCATCAATGTAATTCATCATAGAAACAAACTGAAAGAAAAACCAAACACATGATCATCTCCTCAGAGGGCAAAAAAGCAATCAACAAAATTCAACACCCATTCATCTTAAAAGTCCTGGAGAAAGCAGGGATACAAGTCACATAACTAAACGTAATAAAGGCAATATACAGCAAGCCTATAGCCAACATCATACTAAATGGAGAGAAATTTAAATCAATTCCACGGAAATCAGAGACAAGACAAGGCTGTCCACTATGTGTCTCCTCAATCTAGGACCCAAAGTCTTAACTAGAGCAATAAGACAACTAAAGAAGATCCAGGGGATACAAATCAGGAAGGAAGAAGTCAAACTATCACTATGAGCAGATGATATGATAGTATACATAAGTGACCCCAAAAATTCTATCAATGAAGGTCTACAGCTGATAAACACCTTCAGCAAAGTGGCTGAATACAAAAATGAACTTAAAAAAATCAGTTAGTCCTCCTGTATACAAGTGACAAACAGGCTGCAAAAGAAGTTAGGGAAACTACACCCTACACAATAGCTACAAATAATATAAAGTATCTTGGTGTAACTCTAACCAAGAAAGTAAAAGATTTATATGGAAAAAAAACTTCAAATCTCTGAAGAAATAATTTGAAGAAGATTTCAGAAGATGGAAAGATCTCCCGTGCTCATGGATCGGGAGAATCAACATCATAAAAATGACCATCTGACCAAAAGCAGTCTACAGATTCAGTGCAATTTCCATCAAAATACCCACACAATTCTTTAGCTACCTTGAAAGATCAATTCTCAACTTCATATGGAAAAAACAAAAAAACCCAGAAAAGCTAAAATGATCCTGTACAATAAAAGATCTTCTGGAGGAATCACCATTCTGAATTTCAAGCTATACTATAAAGCAACAGTAATAAAAACAACATGGTACTGGCATAGAAATAGGCTGGTTGATCAATGGAATCAAATTGAAGACCCAGAAATAAACCCACATACCTATGAACACTTGATTTTTTACAAAAAAAAAAAAAAAAAAAAAAAAAAAAAGCCAAAGCCATACAATGGAAAAAAAGATAGCATCTTCAACAAATGGTGATGGTCTAACTGGATGGCTACATGTAAAAAAAAAAAAATGAAAATAAATCCATGTCTATCACCCTGCAAAAAAACTGGAGTCCAAAAAGATTAAAGACCTCAACATAAAACCAGACACACTAAATCTGTTAGAAGGAAAACTGGGAAAGAGTCTTGAGCTCATTGACACAGGAGACAACTTCCTGAACAGAACACCAAGAACACCAACAGCTCAGGTCCTAAGATCAACCATTAATTAATGGGACCTTATGAAACTGAAAAGCTTCTGTAAGGCAAAGGACACTGTCAACAGAACAAAACAACAACCTACAGACTTGGAAAAGATCTTCACCAACCTTACATCTCACAAAGGGCTAGTATCCAAAATATATAAAGAACTCAAGAAATTAAACACCACCAAACCAAATAATCCAATTAAAAAATGAGGTACAGAACTAAACAGAGAATTCTCAACAGAGGAATATCAAATGGCTGAGAAACACTTAAAGAAATGTTCAACACCCCTGGTTATTAGAGAAATGCAAATCAAAATTACTCTAATCTTTCATCTTACACCCATCAGAATGGCTAAAATCAAAAACTCAGGTGACAGTGCATGCTGGCGACAATGTGGAGAAAGGGAAACACTTCTTCCTTTGCGGCCGGGCGTGCAAATTGTACAATCACTTTGGAAATCAATCTTCTGCTTTCTCAGAAAATTAGGAATAGCTTTACTTCATGACCCAGCCATACCACTCCTGGGAATACACTCGAAAGATGCTCCACCATACAACAAGGGCATTTGCTCAACTATGTTCATAGCAGCTTTATTCATAATAGCCAGAATCTGGAAACAACCTAGATGTCCCTCAACCAAAGAATGGATAAAGAATCTGTGGTACACTTACACAATGGAATACTATCCAACTATTAAAAACAAGGAAATCTTGACATTTTCAAGCATATAGATGGAACTAAAAAAGATCATCCTGAATGAGGTAACCCAGACCCACTAAAACACCCATGGTGTATACTCACTCATAGGTGGATATTAGCCACATAATCCAGGATGACTACACTACAACACAGAGACTGAAATATCAAACAAGGACCATGTATGATGTGGACCTAGACCCTCTGCTCAGATGTAGCAGAACAGTAGTCTCCTTGTGGATCCCAAAACGTAGAGAGTAGGGACTACTTCGCACATGCACTCTGGCCACCGAACACAGATCACTTCCCCCTGGCAGGACGGCCTTGCCAGGCTACAGAGGAAGAGGTTACAGGTAGTACAGATGAGATTTGGTAGGCTGAAGTCAGATGTTAGTGGAGGAGGGCTCTTCAATCTGAGTACTAAGGGATGGAGGGAAAGGGGATGAGGGAGGGAGAAGGGTTGGGAGGAAATGAGGAAGGGCAATACAATCAGGATGTGAAGAATTTAAACTGCAGAACAAACAGGTAATTTATGGTAACTTATATTACTAACCCCACTATATGGGAATAGCTCTGAGACTGGCTGAGACATGAATGTCTAGGCATAGACAACGCTTCTTGTTGGCTACAGAACCCCTATGAATTACTATTAGATGCCATTCTTCATATGTCATAAACGAAGATTTACAGATATCTTTTTTTCTGCTCACACAAAGAGCAGAAATCTAGCCTTAATTCTTCTGTGCATCACGCAAACCGTATACACTTATAATTTTAGGACTGTATAATGCTTTTGAGAAATTATATGCTTTCAGAACAAAAGAACTGGACACTGAAATTGGATCATACCATACAGGATGCATTCCTCTCAGCATGTTGGACACTGATATCCTGTATCCTTCATGTTCCAGCACCAAGTGCTTCAGTTGCTGCTGTTCCTCATCAGAACAAGATAGCTCCCAGGACACTTTCAAAGAACCCTTCTAATCCCAATTGGTCCAGCATTTCAGACTGTCCCACACAGGACTCTAAATAAGCCTGGAATTTCTCAGCATTTAGAAACTAGCCCACAAATGCTATTCCTAGCTTGTTTAACCATTTCTCCAATTTTATTTGGACCCCTACAAAGGTATTATTCATCCCAAATCAGCTAGAAGAAACCTTAAGATAATGACGCCCCATTTCCTTTAAGGTGGTCAGGTAGGTTTTTTGGTTGCTTTCTTGTGCGATAGAGGGTTATTACCAATGGGAGTTGGTTACAAGTTATTATTGGTCTTATTTAGAGAGAAAACAAGGTTAGACTCGGCTATGTCTCTCTTTTCCTTTATCTTACCTTCTTAGGTTTGGAGATGGGGTTGAAAAGAAAGAAGGGGGAATGTAAAAATGTATAGGGAAGACAGAACAAAAAGTAGATTAGTGAATCTACTCCTCAATTTAATGCCTCAATTGTTACTCACAAGGTTATTTTTAATTCATTAGTATAGAATTTTGTATATAGATGCAAAATAAGTTTAATTCTAGATACAGTGGTATAGAATTCAAACGTAAGATTAGTCTTCACTATATATATATATTTTTTTCTACTCTAATACGAGGTGTTGTAACCATTTATATCAATTATAATACAAGGTTTACTTCCAGTACTTTAAAAGTGCTACTGCATGTTGTTTAAGATAAATAAGTTATCTAATCATGGTCATGTCAATCACTAGTCTACTTTTATCACAAGAATATACATCTTAGGTGAGGCAGATAGATGTGATTCTATAGAAAGATAAAGTAGGATAGTTAGGTAAGGTCTTCAAAAACCTCAGAGACATGCAGAATATGGCATTTAAAAATGTTTTATTATTTTAAAGATTCACTGACAATGAGACAGGTTAACTCCTGGCAACACCCAGCCTACTTCAAAGAGGATGAACAGCATCAAAGAACCTCCTTATGGAGATGGCTTCAAATGTGACAAACAAGCCACTGGGAAAAATGTTCTCATTTCTACCACAGACAGAATTCTGCCTAAAAAGGGGGCAAGCTTGGATGCAGGCAGAGTCGATGACCAAACTCTGCCAAGACAGGGTAAGCAAGTCCTCAATAGTTCCTGTCTCACAAATATTTCTGTCAGATATATTGGGCCAAAAGGCTGAAGAAGATGCTCCAGCATTATAGAGGGTTTTGGATGACTATTCATGTAGCAAACTGTCTCTGTCATCTTCTCATTTGGAAAGCTACTCATTTGCACTCCCAGAATACTTGGGTAATCAAGCTTATTCCTTCTCAGTCTCTGATGGAAGTGTATAGCAGGTAGCTTAGTTTTACAATGAAGCGTAGTTGTTTAGGGGTTAAGATGTTTTTAGGTCTAGATAGATGTTTTAATTTGGTAATGACAAGATGTGATGGAGATTGATTTACATTCAGAATTTTAGATGCACCAAGATAGGAAAGATGCTTTCTTCAAGGCTGTCAAATACAAATAGACAAAACACTAAGAGTGTAACATTTATATAAGTCCTGATAATGTCATGTTTCTTCTTTCTATAGGTAGTTTATTGTATACATGTGTAATAATATAAATGTATATTTAAAAATAAAAAAATTTTAATTAATAAAAAAATCCAGAAAATCTAGACATTATGAAAGACAAAAGCTAAGAATAATGGGAATAGAGGAAGGAGAAGAAATGCACATAGGTCAAAGGCACAGGAAATATTTTCAACAAAATAATACAAGAAATTTTCACTAAAGAAGAAGATGAATATTAAAATATAATAATGATATAGAATACAAATAATGTGGACCAGAAAATAAAATCCCCTCTCATATAATAATCAAATCACTAAATGTATAGAAAAAAAATAAAGAATATTAAAAGCTGCTAGGGAAAAAGACCAAGTAACATATAAAGACAGACCCATCAAAATAATATTTGATTTCTCAGTGAAGAGTCTAAAAGCCAGAATGACGTGGGGGAAAGCCTTGCTATATCTAATAGACCACAGATGCTAGCCCAGACTACTATACCCAGAAAAACTTTTGATCACAACAGAAAAAGAAAATAAGGCATTCTGTTATTTAAAACAAACAAATTTAAGCACTGTCTACAAATCTAGAAAAACAGAAGGCAGTAGAAGGAAAACTGAAACCTAAAGAGACTAATCATACCCAAGAAAACACAAGTAATAAATAATTCCAACCCAGAAAAACAAAAGAGGAGGCACACATGCATATGCACACCCATATGTACACACACACACACACACACACACACACACACACACGCACCAGAAAAATAACTATAATCAACAAACACTGCTTATTCGTATATATCAACATGGTCTTAATTCCCCAAGTAAAAAGTCACAGACTACCAGTAAGGATGCAAAAACAAAATCCATACTTCTGCTGCATCCAAGAAACACACCGCAAGGATTGGCATCACCTCAGGATAAAAGGATGGAAAAGGATGTTCCAAGCAAATGATTCTAAGACAAAAGCTGGTGCAGCCATCTTTAATATCCCACAAAATAGATTTCAAATCAAAACTAATCAGGAGAGATAGGGAAGGACATTTTATACTCATCAAAGGAAAAGGCCACCAAGAGAATATTGCAATTCTTAACATCTATGTACCAAAAAGGAATTCATGTTCATGTAAGAAACACCTACTACAGCTAAAATCACATATTGGCTCGGATCCAAGATGGCGGCGAGCAGTGTGGACCGCGTTTGGAGGCTCCAGTGAACAATTCAGGGAATTGCACAGATTTCTGAGCCAGGAACACCGAGGTCCGAACATCACGGCAGCGGGAGTGCTCCACGGTTCGGAGGGACCAGGGTGCGGAGGACCTGCGTGCCCCTGCACACGGGAGGAGCGTGGTTTTTCTCTGATCGGAGCGGCAGCGGCAGAGGCGGCAGCACCAGCGGCACCAGCAGCGGCGGCTGAGGTTTGCAGCTCATAGCCTTCCGGTGGAGGCGATTGGTGTGGTGGCTGGTGGGAATTGCTGCGGGAGAGGGGACTCGGGGCAGGATTTGGGTCGCGTGGAGCCTTTGGACCCAGATTGGACTCGGCGGACAGTTCGGCCCCAGAGTCCCGGGTCTTGGCCCGGCCCAGCAAACAATTCTGCCTGAGGCACTAACTCAGCGTGGCCATAGCTCCCCTGCTGTGGCGCAGGCGTAGTTGAGCACGCTGCTCCACACTAGGCACTACCTCAGCTCAGCGGCAGCTCCCCTGCGGTGACACAGTCTGGGCTGAGCACTTGGTTTCACCACAGGCGCTAACTCAGAGCAGCCGCAGTTCTCCTGCTGTGGCGCAGGCTTGGTGACGTGCTCGGTTCCATCCTAGGCACCACCTCAGCTCAGCGGCAGCTCCCCTGCGGGGACACAGTCCGGGCGGAGCACTTGTTCCACCACTGGCGCTAACTCAGAGCAGCCGCAGTTCTCCTGCTGTGGCGCAGGCTTGGTGACGTGCTCGGTTCCATCCTAGGCACCACCTCAGCTCAGCGGCAGCTCCCCTGCGGGGACACAGTCTGGGCGGAGCACTTGTCCCACCACTGGCGCTAACTCAGAGCAGCCGCAGTTCTCCTGCTGTGGCGCAGGCTTGGTGACGTGCTCGGTTCCATCCTAGGCACCACCTCAGCTCAGCGGCAGCTCCCCTGCGGGGACACAGTCTGGGCTGAGCACTTGTCCCACCACTGGCGCTAACTCAGAGCAGCCGCAGTTCTCCTGCTGTGGCGCAGGCTTGGTGACGTGCTCGGTTCCATCCTAGGCACCACCTCAGCTCAGCGGCAGCTCCCCTGCGGTGACACAGTCTGGGTGGAGCACTTGTTCCACTACTGGCGCTAACTCAGAGCAGCCGCAGTTCTCCTGCTGTGGCACAGGCTGGACAGAGCTCTCGGTTCCACCAGCTCTAAGACTCTGGTTGGACACAGTGTACAGTTTGAATCCAGAATTCCTGGCTGAGATTGGTGGTCAGTTCGGGCCCTGAGTCAATAACTGACCACAGCACGCACTTTGGGCCAAAAGGCCCTAGTGGAGCTTGGTGCGTAGTCCCAGCCCAAAAATTCTGGCTGGGCCCTGTGTGCATTTTGGGCCCAAAATCCCTAGCTGAGCTTGGCAGACGGTTCTGGCCCTGAGAATCTAGCTGAGTTCTGCCCGTGGTTCGGTCCCAGTGCTCCTGGCTGGACTTGGCAGGGAACACAGAAGGCTGTGGATACCTTGGCCTGACCCAACGCTCATTCAGAGACCCAGAACAATTGCAGGATCCACAGCAGAGAGGGACTGAGGATCACTGGCTGTGAGAGACCAGAACAACAGGGCTAACCTCCTAACATCCACACCAGTGAAGCTTTGAGCTCGCAGCCTAGGGAAATCATAAGAAAACAAGTGAATCTATCATCAGACACCCTCCATTCAACTCTGGAAGCTACCCAACAAAAACAAAGACGGCAAGATGTCTAAAGGACAACGAAAAAGCATACGCAAAAAACCCCAAAACAACATGGCGTCTCCAGTTTCCAGCTATCCCAAAGAAAACCACCCAGAGAACTCAAATACAACGGAAATACAAGAAAATGACCTCAAATCCTTAGTAATGAGGATGATAATGGAGGAAACAAATAAAATTCGTAATCAAATGCAGGAAGATGCAGACAAACAGGTGAGAGACATAAAAGAAGCACATAGAGTGGAACTGGAAAAATTGCAGGAAAATGCAACAACCAGATGAAAGAAATAGCTAAAACGGTTCAAGCTCTGAAGACCTATAAAGAGGCAATGGAAGAAACTCAGGAATATACAAAAAATCAGATGAAAGAAATCAAAAAATCAGTTCAAGATCTGAAAATGAAAATGGATTCAATGATAAACACACAGACAGAAGAAAAACGAGAACGTGAGACCTCAGAGAAGAAGGCGAGCAACACAGAGGTGAGCTTTTCTAACAGAATCCAAGAGATGGAAGAACGAATCTCAGGGCTAGAAGATACAATCACAGATATTGAATCAACCATTAAAGAAAATGCCAAATCTGGAAAACTCCTGACACAAAACATCCAAGAAATTAAGGACACCATGAAAAGAAGAAATTTGCGGATAATAGGCATTGAAGAAAGAGAAGACATCAGACTCCAGGGCCCAGAAACTATTCTCAACAAAATCATACAAGAAAATTTCCCCAATCTAAAGAAAGAGATGCCTATAAACATACAAGAGGCCTACAGAACACCAAATAGAATTGACCAGAAAAGAAAAACTGCCCGCCACATAATAATCAAAACACAAAACATGCAGAACAAAGAAAAAATATTAAAAGCTGCAAGGGAAAAGGGCCAAATAACATTTAATGGTAAACCTATCAGAATTACACCTGACTTCTCAGCAGAGACCATAAAAGCCAGAAGGTCCTGGACAGAGATCCTGCAAACCCTAAGAGAACACAGATGCCAGGCCAGACTACTTTACCCAGCAAAATTATCAATAACCATTGATGGAGAAAACAAAATATTCCATGACAAAAACAAATTCAAACAGTACCTATCCACAAACCCAGCTTTACAGAAGGTACTAGAAGGAAAACTCCATCCCAAAGGGTCAAGCTACAACCAAAACTACCCAGGAAATAGATAACTATCCCATGGCAAAAACACAACTACACAAACGCTCGACTGGAAACAACATCAAAATTAAGACTCTTAACAGTCACTGGTCATTAATATCTCTCAACATCAATGGCCTCAATTCTCCAATAAAAAGACACAGACTAACTGAATGGGTACATAAACAAGACCCAACATTCTTCTGCATCAAGAAACACATCTCACCCATAATGAAAGGCATTACCTCAGGGTAAAAGGTTGGAAAAAAATATTCCAAGCAAATGGTCACAAGAAGCAAGCAGGTGTAGCCATTTTAGTATCGAACAAAATAGACTTTCAACCAAAATTAATCAAAAGGGATGAGGAAGGACACTTCATACTTATCAACGGTAAAGTCAACCAAGATGACATCACAATTCTGAACATCTATGCTCCCAATACAAGGGCACCCACATATGTAAAAGATCTCCTAAAAAAGCTTAAACCACACATCGATCCCCACACAATAATAGTGGGAGACTTCAACACCCCACTCTCACTGAAGGATAAGTCATTGAAACAGAAACTAAGCCGAGAAATAACATCATTAACCAATGCCATGGGTCAAATGGATCTAACAGATATCTATAGAACCTTTCACCCAAACAAGAAAGAATACACCTTCTTCTCTGCACCCCATGGAACCTTCTCCAAAATTGATCACATCGTAGGTCACAAAGCAAGCCTCAACAGATACAAGAGGATTGAAATAATACCTTGTATCCTATCAGATCACCATGCTCTTAGGCTGCAATTCAACAACAACAGAAATAACAAAAAGCCTACACGTTTGTGGAAACTAAACAACTCTCTGCTAAATGACACCTGGGTCAGGGAAGAAATAAAGAAAGAAATCAAGGAGTTTCTGAAATTCAATGAAAATGAAGAAACAACATACCCAAATTTGTGGGATACATTGAAAGCAGTGCTAAGAGGAAAATTCATAGCACTAAGTGCCTTTAAAAAGAAATTGGAAACATCGCACATAAGCATCTTAACAACACAACTGGAAGCCCTAGAAAAGAAAGAAGCAGAAACACCCAAGAGGAGTAGACGCCTGGAAATTATCAAACTCAGGGCTGAAATTAACAAATTAGAAACTAAGAAAACAGTCCAAAGAATCAACAAAACCAAAAGCTGGTTCTTTGAGAAAATCAACAAGACAGACAGACCATTAGCCAAACTAACTAAAAGGCAGAGAGACAGTATTGAAATCAACAAAATCAGAAATGAAAAGGGAGACATAACAACAGACACTGAAGAAATTCAAAGAATCATAAGATCCTACTTTGAAGGCATATACGCCACAAAATTTGAAAATCTAAGGGAAATGGACGATTTTCTTGATCAAGTTCACTTGCCAAAGTTGAGTGAAGAACAGATAAACAAGTTAAATAGTCCCATTTCCCCGACAGAAATAGAAGCAATCATCGATGGTCTCCCAACCAAAAAAAGCCCAGGGCCAGATGGTTTCAGTGCAGAATTCTACCAGACCTTTAAGGGCGAGCTAATACCGATACTCTTCAAGCTACTCCAAAAGATAGAAATGGATGGAAAATTACCAAATTCATTCTATGAGGCCATAGTCTCATTGATACCTAAACCTCACAAAGACTCAACAAAGAAAGAGAATTTCAGACCAATTTCTCTTATGAACATAGATGCAAAAATACTAAATAAAATACTTGCAAAACGAATACAGGAGCACATCAAAGATATCATTCATCATGACCAAGTAGGCTTCATTCCAGGCATGCAGGGATGGTTTAATATACGGAAATCCATCAATGTAATCCATCATATAAACAAACTGAAAATAAAAAACCACATGATCATCTCCTTGGATGCAGAGAAAGCATTTGATAAAATTCAACACCCATTCATGTTTAAAGTTTTAGAGAGATCGGGGATACAAGGCACTTTCCTCAACATAATAAAGGCTATATACAGCAAGCCAATAGCCAAAATCAAAGTAAATGGTGAGATACTCAAGGAAATTCCTCTCAAATCGGGAACAAGGCAAGGCTGCCCACTCTCTCCATATCTCTTCAATATAGTACTCGAAGTTCTAGCCAGAGCAATAAGACAACAAAAGGAGATCAAGGGTATCCAAATGGGAAAGGAGGAAGTCAAATTATCCCTCTTTGCAGATGATATGATAGTGTACATAAGTGACCCTCAAAACTCCACCAGAGAACTCCTAAAGCTGATAAACACCTTCAGCAAATTGGCTGGATACAAAATTAACTCAAAAAAGTCTGTAGCCTTCCTATACACAAATGACAAGCTTACAGAGGAAGAAATTAGGAAAACCACACCCTTCACATTAGCCACAAGCAATATAAAATATCTAGGAGTTACCCTAACTAAGCAAGTGAAGGACTTGTATGAAAAAAATTTCAAAACTCTGAAGAAAGAGATTGAAGATGACCTGAGAAGATGGCGTGATCTTCCTTGCTCATGGATCGGGAGAATTAACATAGTAAAAATGGCCATCCTACCAAAAGCAATCTACAGATTCAATGCAATCCCTATCAAAATAACTACACAATTTTTTAAAGACATTGAAAGTTCAATTCTGAACTTCATATGGAAAAACAAAAAACCCAGAATAGCTAAAACAATCTTGTACAATAAAAGATGCTCCGGAGGAATCTCCATACCTGATCTCAAACTGTACTATAAAGCAATAGTAATTAAAACAGCATGGTACTGGCACAGCAACAGGCTGGTTGATCAGTGGAATCGAATCGAAGACCCAGATATGAATCCACACACATATGGTCACTTGATTTTTGACAAAGAAGCCAAATCCATTCAATGGAAAAAGGATAGCATCTTCAACAAATGGTGCTGGTCTAACTGGAGGTCTATGTGTAAAAAAATGAAACTGGACCCATATTTGTCACCTTGCACAAAACTCAAATCCAAGTGGATTAAAGACCTCAACATAAAACCAGAGACACTAAGCCACTTAGAGAAAATAGTGGGAAAGAACCTGGAACATATTGGCACAGGAGACAACTTCTTGAACAGAACACCAACGGCCCAGGCCGTAATGTCAACCATTAATAAATGGGACCTCATGAGGCTGAGAAGCTTCTGTAAGGCAGGAGACACTGTCAAGAGAACAAAACGACAGCCTACAGACTGGGAAAAAATCTTCACCAACCCTACATCTGACAAAGGTCTAATCTCCAAAATATATAAAGAACTCAAGAAATTAAACACCACCAAACCGAATAACCCAATTGAGAAATGGGGCTTGGAACTAAACAGAGAATTCTCAACAGAGGAGTATCAAATGGCTGAGAAACACTTAAAGAAATGCTCAACCTCCTTAGTCATCAGGGAAATGCAAATCAAAACATCTCTGAGATTCCATCTTACACCCATCAGAATGGCTAAGATCAAAAATTCAAGCGACACCACATGCTGGCGAGGATGTGGGGAGAGAGGAACACTCCTTCATTGCTGGTGGGAATGCAAACTAGTACAGCCACTTTGGAAATCTATCTGGTGCTATCTCAGAAAAATGGGAATAGGGCTTCCTCAAGACCCAGCTATTCCACTCCTTGGAATATACCCAGAAGATGCTCCAGCACACAATAAGAAAATTTGCTCAACCATGTTCATAGCAGCCTTATTCATAATAGCCAGAACATGGAAACAGCCTAAGTGTCCCTCAGTAGAAGAGTGGATAAAGAAACTGTGGTACATATACACTATGGAATACTACTCAGCTATTAAAAACAAGGAATTCCCGAAATTTGTGGAGAAATGGATTGAGCTAGAAATGATCATAATGAGTGAGTTAACCCAGAAGCAGAAAGAATCAAATGGTATATACTCACTTATATCTGCATACTAGCCCAAAGGGCATGTCCCACAAAAGCCTTCACTTACCAGGAAACTGGGACAGAGGGGAAGGCATCCTATTGGGACTCTAAATGAGAGACGCATGGGAGAACAGCAAAACAAAAGGATACAGAGAGTCCTAGAAACCTACAAGTAGAACATTATGATAGGCAGATTTGGGCCCAGGGGTCCCGCTCAAACTAAGGCACCAGCCAAGGACAATACAGGAGGTAAACTTTAAACCCCTTCCCAGATCTAGCCAATGGTCAGAACATTCTCCACAGTTGAGTGGAGAGTGTGATACGACTTTCTCACGTTCTCTGGTGCCTCACATTTGACCATGTCCCCTGGAGGGGGAGACCTGGTGGCACTCAGAGGAAGGACAGCAAGTAGCCAAGAAGAGACTTGATACCCTACGAGAATATATAGGGGGACGTAATCCCCCTCAGGAACAGTCATAGGGGAGGGGAATAATGGGAAAATGGGGGGGGGAGGAATGGGAGGATACAAGGGATGGGATAAACATTGAGATGTAACAAGAATAAATTAATAAAAAAAAAAAAAAATCACACATTGACCTGTACACACTGATAGTGGAAAGCTACGTAACCCCACTCTCACCAACAGACAGATTATCTAGTCAAAACTAAGCAGAGAAATGCTAAAACTAACTGAAACTATAAGCCAAACAAATATTTACAGAACATCTCACCCAAACACAAAAGAATATACCTCCTTCTCAGCATCTCATAGAACTTTCCCCAAAACTGACCATATACTAAGACACAAAGCAAGTCTCACCAGATACAAGAAAATTGAAATAACATCCTATATCCTGTCTGACCACCATGGCTTACAAGTGAATATTAGCAATAACAGAAAATTTTCAAACTCACAGAAATTGAAAATTGTGAGTGAAATATGGGTCAAGACAGAAATTAAGAAATAAATTAAAGCCTTTTTAGAATTGAATGAAATTGAATATACAACATACCCAAATTTATGCAACACAGTGAAGGCAGTTTTAAGTGGCTAGTTCATCGAATTAAGTGCTTACATTAAAAAAAAATTAGAGCTCTCTCATACTAGTAGCTTAACAGCACACCTGAAAGCCTCTATAACTAAAAGAAGAAATCATATACAAAATGGGAAGGTAGAAAGAAAACGTGGAGCTGAAACAACAGTAAAAACAGAAACAAATAAATAAACAAAACCAATACCAAAACAGCAATGAATGAAGACTTGGTTCTTTGAGAAATTTCAAAAGAGGAAACTTTAAAAAATGTTCACCATTAGTCATCAGGAAAATGCAAATCAAACCTACTGTGAGATTTCATCTTACACTAGTCAAATGGCTAAGTCACCAAAATAAATCATCTCATACTCAGAAGGTTGTGGAGTAAGGGGAACACTCATACCTTGCTGGTAGGACTGCAAACTTGTACAACCACTACAAAAATCAGTGTGGTGGTTCCTCAGAAAGGTGGCAATTGATCTAACTCAAGATCCCAAGATCTAGGTATACCACTCTTGGGACTATACCCAAAGGTCACTTCATCCTATCACAGAGATACTCAACCATGTTCATTGTTACTGTACTCATAAGAGCCAGCAATTGGAAACAACCTAACAATAGAAGATTGGATGAAGAAAATGGGATACAATTACTCAGCCATTAAATAAATGATGTCATGAAATTCATTATTATAGAACTAGAAGAAATCATCCAGCATGCAGTAAGCCAGACCCAGAAAAACAAATATGGTATGCAATCACTTATATGTGAATATCGGCTGTTAAACCATTGATAGCCAGCGTGCAATCCATAGAACCCCAAAGTTAGGTATGAAATAAGGATAGAAGGCAAAGATAGAACTCCCCAGAAAACAGAAATAGAATAGATAGCTCTAAATGCAGGAGAATCAATTGAAGAGGAAGAGAGAGATGAGGGAGGAAATATAGGGAGACAGCTAAAATTAAGGCAGTATTTGAGGGGTAGTATGGAAACCTAATACGGTAAAAGCTTCCTACAAAATATACATATATGAAGGTTATCTGAATGAAATCACCAAATAATGGGAAGACAGAGCCCCAGTTGCCCATATCTCGTCATAAAATGAAGCCTCTAGTGCTGGGAATGGGCTACATCTAATTGAGTTATTGGTCAAAGGGGTCCCATAGGAATCCCCAAGAGCTCAGGTTGCTGACAAGGAGATATATATGTTGGTCTCCACAAACTGACAGAATTGCCCAAGACAGCAGCCACCCAACTCACTCAACATGGAGAAGCTGGGAATGTGCTTCCAGAGAGCCTTCCGCTATGTTCTAGTGTCTTTGGTACAGGGAGGTACTCTACGTGCTACCAAAGGAGAATTGTAAACACTAACTCTGCCATAAATCCTTTGATCTACAACAGTGTCCTGCCTGCAAGATATGCTAGTGTGGCAGATTTGGGCCCAGGGGTCCCGCTCAAACTATGGCACCAGCCAAGGACAATACAGGCTATTAACTTCAAACCCCTACCCAGATCTAGCCAATGGACAGGACATTCTCCACAGTTGAGTGGAGAGTCGGGTATGACTTTCTCACGTATTCTAGTGCCTCATATTTGACCATGTCCCCTGGATGGGGAGGCCTGGTGGCACTCAGAGGAAGGATAGCAGGCTACCAAGAAGAGACTTGATGCCCTATGAGCATATACAGGGGGAGGTAAGTCCCCCTCAGTCACAGTCATAGGGGAGGGGAGTAAGGGGAAAATGGGAGGAAGGGGGGAATGGGAGGGTACAAGAGATGGGATAACCACTGAGATGTAATAAGAATAAATTAATAAAAGAAAATTTAAAAATTTTAAAAAAAGGTATGCTAGTGCAATGGTGGCACAAAGCTTGTAGAAGTAACCAGCCAAAACCTGGTTTGACTTAAGGCCCACTCCACAAGATGGAACACACACCTGAAGCTGCTTGAGTGGCTGAGATCCTAAGACTAGAAAGCCCAGGGACCTACAGGAAAATCAAATACTACTATTCTTAAAAAGGGAGGGGGTAGAAATAAAATAACCCCTAATCTTGTTCTGCTTTATTCACAGACAAGCGCTTTGCTCATCCTCCTGCAGCCGATGGAAACAAATACAGAAGCCCACAGCCAGAGATTATACAGAGAGGGTAGACGAAAGAGCTCTAGATGGGATGTCATCCTCAAATCTTCCCTTCAGGTCTCAGCTAACGCTTTGGAAGAAGGTGCAGAAAAAGAGGCAAAGGGCGTGGAGAGACTAAGAAAACAAGGCCCTCTACGTCAGTGTGATTGATACGCATGAACGCACAGAGACTGAAGCAGCATGCGCAGGGTCTGCACAGGGCTGCACCATATTGGCCTTAGGGCTGAACAGAGATGTGGTCACATGTAACGGGGCTTTTTGACTACTTTATTGGGTTCCTGTATCTACCCCTTCTCCACCCTAATCACTTCCATCCCCACAGCACTGGGTAAGTGAGAAAGAAGGTTTGCAGGGAAAGGGGCACAGAACACTTTAGACTTACGTCCTGCTGAGTAAGGGCATAGAGTTCTTTGGGGAGATCACAATCTTTGTCATCAGATTTTCTTCATACAGAAATTCAGGAATCCAGCCATGGTAAAAAGCAGCAGCAGGGACCAGCTCCAGCGACAGCAGCAGCGGCAGGGGAGAAGCAGCCATCATAGGCTTCACTTCTCTCTCCCAGCCCTCTCACTTCCCACCTCCACTTCCCCAACACCTGATTCCCACTCTTGTTTCCCTTCCCAACCCCTCTCCCACCCAGTTTCCTCTCCATCCACTTCCGATTTCTACTTTATTTCCCCTTCTGAGTCAGAGTCAAGCATCCTCCCTTGAGCTCTCCTTGTTACTTAGCTTCTTTGTGGTCTGTATGGTTATCCTGTACTATATGGCTAATACTCACTAATAACAAGCTCCTCTTAAGTGTAGGCTGCATGTCCAGCAGTAAATGGCCAACAGAAAATGAACTCAGGGTGTTGCTGGAGGGTCCTCATCTCATAGTGTTATGACAGGGCTTTTCCTTTGTTGTTGTTAATTTTATCTTATTATTCTAATTTTATTTCATTTATATGTTTTCTTCTCTCTTCTTACTCTAAAGGTCCTTGGTGTATGTATTATGGCTTCCGGTTTAGTGTTTTTATGTTATTCTTGTGTGTGCAAGTCTGTTTCTTGTGCCTCTCCTGAGTTCTTTCCCTTCTGTTTGTTTTGTCCAATACCAATGTGTTAGTTTTGCTTTATTTTATTTTATTATTTGATTATTATCCCTAAGAAGCCTTTTTGCTTTCTAATGAGAGACAGAAAGGGGGTGGATCTGAGTCAGAGAGGGGGTAGGGAGGAACTTGGAGTAGAGGGAGGAGAAATCTAACCAGGGATATACTATGTGAGGAAAAGTATTTTCAATAGAAGGAAAAAATAGACTCAAAATTGTGTTAGGATGAGGTGGGGGTGAGGTGAGAGGTCACAGTACTTGCATAAAGGAAATGATGATGTTCTCTTCCAACATCAGGACCCGTTGTCAGCCACTGTTGGGTGAATGGGTGAGGGGTGGTATTTGATCTGAGTGTACAGAGCAGAAGTATGTGAAGATGGTAGTGAAATTTCATGATAGACATGTGGTACCCGGTTTATTAGGACTGCTTGATGGGCACGGAAGAGAACAACACAGAGCTGGAGCAGAAAAGCCAGGTGGGAAAGAGATGATGAAAGCTGGTTTGGGGCCTTGGAGAGATGGAAAGTGATTTAAATACAGTTAGGGTGGATGTAAGGGTGGGCAGAAAAATTAAGGAAACATCTAGGTTGTTTTCAGATTCTGGCTATTATGATAAGGCTGGGGTTACTGAACCAGGAGCCAATGGGAAAAAAGATTACAGTACACTCTTCCTGAAAGAAGACCTTTTAGCTGAGTCCCTGGGTAGGTGATAGAAAGTTCCGCTGGTCCTCGGGCAGACCAGGGCAACAGAGACAGTTCTGCTCAAGCCTGTGGAAGCTGTGGATTTTCTGGAACCCTCCTGGGTTCTGCACGACAGGGGTAGTCCTCATCTAGAAGAAAATAGAAATGTGGGGCACCACCTGTTCGTGTATCCACATGCCACTGACTGCAGCAAGTGCATGCCCAAGGACAAACCCAAGGAGTCAAGGGATAAGGAGCAGTGTTCTGCCTAGTGAAAGCACAGTGGGACTTCTGTCTCCATTATAGGTACAGTGGCGGGGGGGGGGGGGGGGCAGGGGGAGCGCATTGAAGAGTAAGGAAAAGGCTGTTGTTTCATCTACTGCAAGGACCATGCAGAGAGAGTTCATAAACAAAGAGCATGGGATGGTTAAGAATTAGTGTGTTAAGCTTTACAGCACAAAGGAGGTAGATGGGGGGGGGGAGGGAGGGAGGGAAGGAGGGAGGGAGGGAGAGAGGGAAGGAGGGAGGGAGGGAGGGAGGGAGGGAGACAATATTCACATGATGATCTGAGAGTAGACGAGGCGGCAGCTGTTGCTAGCCTTATCTCTGGAGTTTTTTGGGGTGACTCACCAAACAGTTTGACTAACTAGGCTGAATGAAAGCTCTCTGCCGAAGCTAGGAATAATTGACTTTGTGTGTCTTTGTGTCTTTGTGGCCCTACAAATGCACATGCTGTTGAAGTTTTAGACGTGGGCAAAGTAAACAGTCTCTTGGTGCTCTGGGTAACACAGAGAAAAGATTTTGAGTTCCTACTCCTTAATGTAAGCCATCAACACACCAAGAAAGATGGCAGCATCTGGGGTGGATTGTGCTAAAAATGGAGAGGGCAGGAGTCTGGGGCTTAGTGCTGTGCTGAACACAGCTCACTTTATGGCAGGTGCCCCAGCAGGATTAAACTGTTTGCTCTCCAATCAGCAGGCTAGTGAATCCTCCACAACCTCTGCCAGGAATATGCACCCAGTAAACATTCTATTGTGTAACAACAGAACCAATGCAAACCAAAGAAGCAGAGCCCTTGTAGCTCTGAACCCCTCTTTATGTACAATTTCCCTATAATTTCGGGAGGTGTAATGGCTCTCCAAAAACCATGCTGCATTACACAAGCCTTACAGCCCCTCCCCTTTTATCACTCAAGGGCAATATATATTCTATATACATTTCGCTGAGGGAGGTCAACCCACTTGGGAGTTGTTTAAGGTCATGTTGACGGATTGGCTCATTGTGAATTAGAAAAGCCTTGTGTCCTATCTTCCCCCCGCCTTCAAACCCCTAGTCTTTTTTCTCTAACCAAGAACAAGTTGCCATATGAACAAAGCATAAAAAGCATTAACCTCTCCAATGTTACACTTATTTTCTTGCGCTCTTGACATTTATTTTTGGTTGTTTCAATCTGTGTGGCTCGGGATATAGAAATCTGTGTGGTCGCCTCTGATTTCTAGGGTTTTTTTTTTTCTTCTGGAATTTCCCTTCTTCCTGAGTTAAACTTACTGTTTTCTGTTGCAAGAAAAGCTGTCTCAAAGTCTGCCCTTCATTTGGGTTGTCACTGACATGTGAAATTTGGCAATACTGAGGCAGCCGTCATCTCTTCGTTCTTAGTGCTCCCTGGCCCACCAAGCTGGACGTTCCAAAGGGAAGTACAATTATTCTAACAATGATTTCACATGTTCTCTCTGGCTGTTGTTTCATGCTAATGAAAGCCTCAAGTTTTTAAGAATGTGCTTCCATTTTCTAGTCACCACAGTGTAGTCCTTGTCTATTTAAATCCTTGGTGTGTTTAATGTCTGTGAGTGCTCCCAGCTATTTTTCTTTGAAATCAGAACTATTGACTTCATTGTGGCAGTCCCACAAGCTGGGCAGAGTGGTCCCAGAGCCATAAGGAGGCCACTTTCTGAAAATAACAGATGACCCTCAGAAAATAAAGGGCTCTACATGATACGATCGAAGCTGCCCACACATCTCTGCCTTTGCACTAACTGCCAAGCATATGTGTTGAGATTCACAGCTGGCCTGACTACAAATGAACATAAAAATGAACTCAGTGTCCTTTGCCACGCCATATTTTTTCCAAAAGGGCTAAAATTCACTTGAGAAATATGAGCAGTCTCCTGTTTTAAAAGATTGCTACTTCAAAGATCATACGTCCAGCTCGGCAAGATGAGCAACAGCATACCAACAATCTAATAATGTGGTTTTTCATAAAGCAACTGGCCTTCTAAATTGTCAGGAAAATCACAACATGTAGTTGTGGTGGCATGGTCACTAATGAGCTTCATGGTGGTCCAAACAGAAAGACATTCTTGCCTGCCATGCTTGCAGAGCTAGGACTGCAGTGAGGTGATCCCTCAGACATGAACTGGCACCTCAGTAGTCAGGGTAGATACCTTAAAAACAAACATTATACAAAGATGCACAGTAAATAAAACATCAAACCATCAGCCGGGGTGGACTAACCTTAATACATTGCCCATCAGGGAATTAAAATAAGAACAGAAAACAAAGGATTTGTTTTTTAAATGCATGATTTAAGACATATTTTATAAAATTCAATTAAACGGGGAAAAAGTCTATACCTACTCAATGTTATACTTAGCCTTCCTCAGGCTAAAAAGAACTAGAAATAGGAAAAAGAAGGCTATAGGAAAAGGGAAAAGAAATGCAAAGGTACTCAACACTGTCTTAGTCCTGATGTGTGGCATTGACTGGAAACCTACTAGAATGAATACATGAAGTTGTCTGGTCTTGGTTCCTGCTTTGCCATAGGCCCTATTCTTTTATTAATCAGCTTTTTGCCCTGGCATCTATTTGCCTGCCCATGCTCCTACTCAGTGCTCATCAAGAATCTAGCTGCCCAGGCCAATGGGATATGGGAGATGACAACAATAACACAGGTGATGACCTTAAATGCCTGGCTGTAATTGTCCTGCAAACACACTTTTAGTTAACGACCAATGTTAATTGGTCATTAAAGTTTCAGCTAGAGACAGTGGAGGAACGAATGTTAGCTGTGAAAGGACAGAATGTCATAAGGAGTATTATGAACTAGTCAAGTGCACATTGGTCCTTAGAGTGAAGAAGGGGCACACACTGAATTGTTGCTTGGAAACCTTAAGTCCCAGAGCAGAGAACAAGACTATGTTCTCGCAGGACATGATGAGGCCTCTTTCTGTGTGATGGCTGATGAGTTATTATTTCATGACTAGGAAGGCCAGCTCTGTTCCTTATTAGTATGTTTACAGAACGTGTGCCCTTGGGCTTTTCAAGTACACGGGACAATTTTTTTTTTTAATTAAACATCATATCATCATGCTTTAGAGTTTCTCATTACTATGAATATGCTTGTGGAGGGAGGGATCCTGACGTTACCACACAAATCTGATAGATTGTCATGAGCTGAAGGGAAAACATTGTGGGACGCTTCTGGATAGGTTGAAGTCGGACTTCTCAGGATGGTTGTTTTGTACTTGGTCTATGAAGGTTCCCACTCCACCTGATCTTGTAAGGAGCATCACATGGCCATCACGGAAGATTACAGGCCTGACTCTTTCCTGATAAGGAACTTGTTCAAGCACAGGGAATTCCTGAAAGTACCCTACCCTATGCTGAGGAGATCCTAGTCTCCAGTGAATGACCTTTAATTGTACCTAGAAGAAATTCCCTCACACATAGGATAATTAAATAATGTTTTCTCCTCCTTGTGATAGGATACGTGCTACTGCATATAAATGAGCTACTGCATGTAGAATAAGTTTCCTGACACCCTTAGCCCTAGTGACTCAGACACATTCATCCTCAAATCCCTCCCCATTGTCCATGGTTTATAAATGGTTGGCATGCTGTGTGTTTGCTCTCTTGCTTGCCATTCTCCTACCATGACCATCTGAGACTCCACTTATTGGAGCGGTGGCGGGGCGGGGGGTGGGGGGAGGGCAGACGGGAGGGGCGTCAGCCGCTGAATGCCCAGGGCATGACTGCCAGTTAAGGTAGTCAAGGCATCTATGGCAGAGCTGCCTTGGTAGCCGCTCCATCACCGCTGGCTTGGTGCTGACCCCGATGTAGCACTGCCAGGCCTGCATCTCACCAGGCCTGCCTGCCAGCAGGTTTCAGATATCTGCCTGCTTCTTCTGCTGTGTTTAGCACAGCAGCTCAAACAAGGAGCCGTAATACTTTGTGGCGCTCCCAAGTCTCCACTGCTTTTTGAAACCTGTAGTCTCATTCTAAAAGAGCAAAACTGCAATTCACTGGTGGAAAACTCATTTTCCTCCTCCCCCAGAGAGGCCAGGAACCTGACTTAGTGCCCCAGCCACAAGCCTCCCTCTGAGTGCTCTAATTTGCAAGAAACTAGACCTTGGAACCTTTGATCTCAAGGTCTGCCCGTTCCTAACCGGAAGCAAGCAGAGCCTGGACCAGCCTACTGGACGTGGAACTTAGACTCAACCACAGGCAGTAGGACCCAGGCCGCACCCCCACCTCACCCCAGACACTGAACAACAAAACATATCTTTGAGAAAAAGAGGCCATGAATAAAAATGTTATATCAAAAGACATAGTCCACAGTGCATCACTCTGACTGCCCTTCCTACTAAAAACACACTCCTAAAGAGAAGCATACCCTAAGTGAATGTACGAACACTCAGAGTTCAAGGAAGAGTAGTCTGGAACAGTAAGCCGACCCATCACTCCTGAATGGCTCATGTTATAGCTAATTCCCATAACAGGGTGACTATGAGGAAATACGGAGAGTACTCTACAAAGTTCAAAGCATATACCTATCATCATAGAAAGTAGGACATTTCAACATAATGTTAGAGAGCTAACAGGCAAAGTATGCAGATGTGGTTTCATATAGGAAGTAGAGGTTATAGGAAAGGAAGACAGGCTAGGGAGGAAAAGTCTAGAAGGATATAAGTGGGACATGTGAGGAAATAGCTCCTTGTCACTGGCTGCTTAAGTCTTGAGCTCTGGAGCGTGAATGGTGCAATGAAGTTGCAGGGAGGTTGCAAATCCTCCCGTAGCCACGAAGAAATGGTTTCCAGAATCGCCCATGAAGCTGCTGTGTGTGACATAGCCCCATATCAGAAACCCACAGCCTCCTGAGAATAGACTATTCCCCCTTCATTCTTGGATTTCAAATTTCTCATCAGCTCCCCTCATTACAATTTCTCATCCAGGACTATGAGGGCAAAGGGCATCTGGGAATTCTTGCCTCCGGCCTGAGCAGAAGGCTTGCTGATAGGAAACTCAGAGTAGGATTCAACTACTTACAGTTTGTCATCTGCCTTAGAATGCAAGTTTTGATCTTCAAAAATGGGAGTTGTTGTACAGAAAGCATCATTAGAGGTCTATGTCTAGCATTTTTACTCTAGCTATGTGGTACTGATGGAGAGCAGCCATTTAGGCTCCAAGCCTATTGTAAATGGAGAGGTACTGATCATCAGGACAAGAGACTGAGAAACTAAGACATTAAGATGTAAGTGGTAAGTAAGGCTCAGAGAGGAAGCCACCACTGTGCTACAAGTATGTTAGATTCAGAGACCAGCAGAATTGCAAAGACCTCAGGTCAACTCCTCCGACATCCTCTCTAATTCTGATAGCCTCCATTACTCAGCATCATACAGCTTAGCTGAAAGTGCCATGCTGAGGGAGAGTTGGACAGACATAGATAGGAAAGCAGTCTCCCCAAGATGATGACTTCTTATTCCCAGCAGACATCGCAAGGAGAATCAGGAGGAAGGCCCTGGGTAGTTATCTAAAGAGAACAAATAGAAAAAAGAGGAAAATCTAGGAAGCCTATAGAATGGTCAACCCAGAGTCCACTTTGTAGACTCACAGCCTTAGGGCCACTCATCGCAAAGGAATAAAGCATTGCTTTTGTTTTTCCCATGGCTTGACTAGGTCTTTGCCTTTCTCAGACATTCAATTCTTTGTCCAACTCAAGGAACAGGTGGTGACTCCATACGTGGTAAACAGCATCTGGAGTTTCTTGAAATCCATGTCTTTTCAAGAAAATGTTGCTATCCCAGTTTGAACCTTGGAAGCCTAATGCAAACATGTTCTCTCTGACTGGGTGTCCCAAGGCAAAAACCAGGACCAGCAGAGTCCCACACTCGGCTGGGAAAAGGCATGTATGTATGCCCTTTCTAAAGTTACTTCCGGGTCAGTCATCAGAGGATCAAGTGTAGAGGTGGGTGAGAGGGGCATTAACAGGGGGGTCAAAGGTGACGAGAAGACATTTTATCTCTCTGTGGACAAGGAGACACTACAGGCACTGAAGCCAGCCCTCCTCACTATCTACTTTGTCTGTCTGGGGAGTTCGCGTACTGACAGCGTCTGCCTCACTCAAAAGGAGCTCTAAGATAAGATACATGTTTGTGCTTGATGCCGTTTGTTTCAGAAGGCTGGCTCTCAGGCACCCAGTGATACAGGTATTGTAAAGCTAAAACTCAAACACTACTTACTCTAATTCTATGGTAAGCTTTCCAATTTGTTAGACTTTGTCAAGTTATTCAGACATGACTTCCTTTCTGAGATCTTAAAGCTGGAGTTCTGTGAAGCATGGGGATGCCCACCGGCAGGGTGGCGTGTTTCAGCCTAGGGTACATGTAGAGAGGAGAAAACCGGGACTGTTTGTAGACAGTGAAACACGAAAACAGGAAACTAGACTTTTGCTGTGTTTAAGTGCTGCGTACTAGGAAGAGGGTTTTTATGGATCCATAGGACCCAAGAAGAAATAAGAAAAGGAAGAAGAAAGTGACACCCAACATTCAGAATAAATAGTACCCTCAAGGAAATAGCCTAGGGAAATAGGAAAGTTTTTATATAAATCTTTCCCAAATCATTATCTTCTAGTCCGGTGATAGACCATGAAGCACACAGATAGACCTAGAATACACAAAATCTTGCCTTAACCATTTCTACCCCCCAAATACTTCAAATCTCATCATCAGTGAAGTCTCCTCTTGAAGATTATTTTTATTATTATTTTAAACACCATTGATTCATTTGGCTTATGTTCTTGTGAATGTGGGGATGGGGGCACATTGTGCTACAGTGAGCATGAGGAAATCAAACGACATGTGGATTCAGTTCTTTCCTTTTACCATGGGAGCCCCAGGGCTTGGACTCAGATCATCAGGCTTGGTGGCAGACACCTTTATGTGCTCAGTCGTCTTGCCAGGCCAGAAGGACTTTATTTTCAGTTGTATTTTTAAAAAATCCAGCCGGAAATACCATTTATCTTCAATAAATGTTTTGTTAAAAATATTTATTATAAGACCCATTACTGTGTCTTTTTAAGCATTATATAGGCATGTCATAGGAGACTCCTGTTACTCACATAAAACTCTAAAAAATCATTTCAGAACTATAAACCCATTATTTCAATTTTGGAATAAACATTTAATGGCATACACTTACAATGATTGAGTCTACATCACCATTATTCAGATACACAGCACTCCTTACAATTCTTTAATATATAGCTGTCAGCCAACGAAGCATAGCGCTTTCAGTGAAATTACTTTCAAGTATAAAATAACGATGTATTTTGAAATTTTAATTTATTTTCTTTACTGAAAGCAAATTTTCAAATATTGAGATGTGTTATTCAAATTCGGAAGGACTGATGCTGAAGACTGCAGAGAAAACTCAGCAATAGTGTCTCAGATGGCAATTTCAGTTCATGAATGACACAAAACCGATTGTATCCTGAGTGAGATCATTTCTTTTACCTTTAATCTACAATAAAATTTAAATAAATAGAATGCAAAAAGAACACGATGACAAAAACGTAGCATGGATGTGAACCTCACTGGGTATTTGGGTAGGAGACAATGCAAATTTGGCTCATACTAGTTTACAGTTTTACAAACTTAAATCACTTTGATTCAATGTATCTGTTATAAACTATTGGCATAAAATAGTGTCTAGTACACAGAATGGTAATGTTGTAATGTGCCAAAGTGGTCTGAGACTGTAAACTCCCACAAACTTCTTAACAACAATGTGGGAAAAGCATGCCTCACACTGCTCCTCTATTGCTGCGACTTATACAAACTAGCAGAATTGTAACAAACTCACAAATATTTGCGTAGATTACATGAGATAATGCATGAAAAGCACTCAATACAATGTAACATAAAGGGACTGCTCAATAAAGAATTATTATTGCCTCTAACCTTCCTGCCAAACAGAGAAAATCCATTAGTTGAAGCATACAAACTGTGATTTTTTTTCTACTGGGGTTTCAGATGATTTCAATAATTTATCCCTTGTCATCTTCATCTAATGACAATAAAAGAGAGTCAACTCCAGATCAGCTAGTTATCCTTTGTGGGCAAATTTCAGAGGGACAGAAGTCATACACGTATCCCAAAGCTGAAGAAATTTAGTCAAATGCCCCGAGGTCTTAGAGCTTCAAATAAGTCCTTAGGAGTCCACTGTGATCTGTGCTCTCTGCAGGAATTGGGCACAGAATCAAAAGACTTCATTTCTAGTCTTAATTTACATAATAATTCAGTTGGGACCATGAGACCTACCAGCAGACTCCTTGATGCAGATATGATTTAATCTTTAAAATTAGGATATTAATGACCAGGCCTGAAAAATATTCCACAGCAGGCTGTGGGTTTAGAAGTCCAAGGAATGGGACTTGGTGCCTTTCTCTCTTCGCTGTCCATCACTTCATTTATTCACTTATTTACTGATTTTGAGACATGGTCTCCGTATTACTCTGGCTTGATTAAGATGTGCAATCCTCCTGCCTCAGCTTCTCAAATAATGGAACTACAGTTGTGTACCAGTACAATTTACCATGTCCCAGTAGTCGCCACAAGTTGAGTGGCCAAAATAAGCAACACTATATCTGTTGATAACAAAAACAAATTACAATGTCAACCCAAGTATGAGTTATAATAAAGGACATTAGCACATGTGTGATAAGAAAAATTAGACAGCAATGGGTAGTGGATAAACAGGTCTGACATGCTATGGAATGTCACTAATTTCTAAGTTAATTTAAAATCAAGGTCTTTAAAAAAGACTTTTTAACAGATGTACCAGCATAGGTGAACAATTATGCTCCAAGAAGACAAAAACTATTAAATGACCATTTCAGTGCCGGGCTAAGTTGCCTCCTTGTGAGTTATTAAGGAAAAAAGGAAATCAACAGTCTTTCCTACGTCTGACCTCAGCCTGCTGCAATACGGACCCACAAACAAGATTTGCCCAGTGCACAATAACGGCAAAACTGTTCCTGGCATAACCACCTGTTCTCTTGAGTGGACTTGAGGCCTTCCACACTGGGAGGAATCCACGCTTTATACTGTAAGCAAAGTTAAAACACATAGCTAGGAAAGGCATCAGCCGCAGCAGGGAGCCTATTGATGTCATTCTGCTAAATAGCCGTGTTGTCAAACATGCTCCTAAATATTTATTTTATATTCACATACTTATGCTGCTCTCAGTCTTAGTAAGAGAAGCTTCTTACTGATATCAGTGATGGTTAACGCGGAGATACGTAAGTGTTGAAATGTATGTGAATAAGTGAAGGCAAGTGCTCAGCTAGAGATGGAGCACCAATATTTATCTTCTGCTTCCTTCAAGACTCAGGGAACTTTGGTGAAGAGCCAGAGGATGAGAGGAGCGATGAGACGGTGCTTCCTGAATGTGATATGACTGCTACACACATGAATGTGCAGCCACTGTGGCTATCTGCACAAGGTCAAGACAGCTAGACATGGCAGAATGGGGTTGGGAGGGCCTCCAGATTCCCTGCCTCACCCAAGGGCTGCTGATAGCTGGCGGCTACTCGGGGAGGGACAGCCACTTTTCTTGGGGGAAGTCTTCTGGTAGGTTACTCATGCCCCAGTGGATGAATCCAAACCCATGAGCACGTGGAAATCACTAATTTGACTCTGTGAATTATAATTTTACCTTTACATAATATGGGAGGAAGATACACTAGAACATGCACTCAGAGGGTGTTGGTGGGAAGGGAAAGACAGCTAAAATGCATTGTATGCATATAATAAACAAAATTTCATTATAAGTTGATAAGGGACTGTATTGTTTATGGTTTTTAAGAAGTGCAGTAGCTGAAGGCTTGTTTAGATCAAGGTTATAGCTTTGATTTTTAGCAAAGGTCTTGTCTATCTTCTCTCCCTTGTCAGCCTTGTCCTTAGCCTGTTTCTCACATGGAGCAAAGTGACTTCATCAAATCCAAGTATAACAGTAATGCATCCCTTTCCAAGTGATAAAAGACTTTCAGTGTAAGTAGGCACCTTGTGCCCATCCCAGAAACCTACCTGTAAGGTGGGAGGAGACATGAACAAGAAGTGAAGGCAACATGCTTCGTCCACACTGAGTAGAAACTGGCAATGTTGAATCGATGAGAATTCCCATCTTACCTGTTCCATCTGGCCACAGAATCTGCAAAGCAATGCCAAGAGAATTAAAGTGACTCCTTCGTCACAGTAACCATCTCTAAGATCTACTCAAGTCCAAGGTTTCCAGAGACCATCCTGGAAGATCTACTTCTTTTATTGGGAAAAATTGGTAACCCTCCGACAGCAGCTCGGTGTCCTGGGACCAATCTTACAAGCTCCCTCCATCTCTTTGCCTGAAGATCAATTATTTTCATGAACCTTCCTACAAGTAGGTCCTAAGTGAATCTCTCCTTGGTGTTGGGCATGAATAGTGTCTGGAATGAATGGCTGTGGTACATTTATGCTGAAATGCTTTATCCAAGGTATTTGATTTTGTAGAAAGGAATTGCGGTGTGATGTCTTTATAAAGCCAGCAAATGAGCATGAAGAAACCACGTGACCTTTCCTTGGAGGAATCTCCGTGACAAGGCCCTGTTAAGGAAACACTGATTTAGGGGTCGTTGTAAGTGCATCATGAACACATTGTCTGTCCTTCTTTGTGTTCTAGACTGAAAGAAACAACCTAAAAGGCCTTGAGATTCTAAAATTTTGTAAAAGAATTTTCAAAACTAATTTAGGGCTTCAATAATATGGGGGAAGGAGGCGATAGTATGTGTGTGTGTATTTGTGTGTGTGTCTGTGTGTGTGTCTGTGTGTGTGTGTGTGTCTGTGTGTACACGTGCACCCACATGTGCACGCACGTACAGGAGGGAACAGGTGCATGTTCATGGCATGTGGAGCCCTGAGATGGATGAGTGTACATGTTACTTATGGAACAGAGTCTCTCACCGAATCCAAGGCTCCCATTTGGCTAACCTAGCTGGCCAGTTTGTTGCCAGGATCCACATCTCTGTCTGCTTCGTCCTGAGATCTTGGATAGGCTGCTACACTCGCCCCAGGGTTCCCCAGTTCTGGTATCTAAGTTCCTGTCCTCACACTTGCATGGTAAGTGCACTACCCACAGAGCCATCTCCACAGCCCTTAATGAGCTATTTTAGCACAGTTAAGTCCTTTCAAAAGCATCGCTTCAGTTTGTGGTGCTTCACTGAAAAGGCAATGGACACATTTTTCCTCCACATAATTAACATGGGAACTTTACCAGCACTTTCCTCTGCAACTTCAAACAAATGAATGCAGACCATCTAACACAAGGAAATGCAAGTGTCCAAATTAGAGTGTGCTGAAGAGAAAGGGAACTGTAATGGGTTTAGATTTCCCTCAGGCTACTCAACCTATCTTTTCCTCATAAAAGAAGTTTTCCCTGTGTGTATGTCTACAACTTTAGAGAATATGGAGTTCTCGGGTAAGGTGAACTTGCCCTTTTTCAGCCATGGTCTCCCTGTCTTTCTTGTAAAACCTAGGGAACTTGCATCTAGAACATGGGCTTGCAAAGTGACTCAAATATGTTAAAATCCAGACAGTTATCAAAAATAGCCAATGTTTGCTATGGTAATATAATGCTTTTTTTATAATACATCCAATAATACAATCTAGAGAATACCAGTGACAATTATCTTTTTAATTATTTCTTTTACTTTTGAGGTGAGGACTACACTTATTTTGGACATAAATACAGTATTTAGATGTAGTTAGGGCTTATACTTATTTAAGAAAGTGGTTGTGCAAGAAGAGACTTGATACCCTGTGAGCATATACAGGGGGAGGAGGTCTCCCTCAGTCACAGACATAGAGGTGGGGAGTAGGGGGAAAGCAGGAGGGAGGGAGGAATGGGAGGATACAGAGATGGGCTAACCATTGAGATGTAATATGAATAAATTAATAAAATATTTTTTAAATAAATAAATAAGAAAGTGGTTGTGGCAGATTTTCCTTCAAGATCCATGTCTTTTCCAGCCTGGGTAGTTGGCTAAGTTTCAGTACCAGACATGATTTTTCCTCTTGTAGAGTGGGTTTTAATACCAATTAGAGAATTGTTGTTTCCCGCCAAGGTGTGTGTGCCCCTCCTGCACGATCAGGGTTATTGTGCTGTGCTGGTCACTTTTGTGGTTCACAGGCATCACATCCAGGTAGTACTGTTGGTTATTTCCTCCCTTTGGAAGTTTGTTTGGTACTTTCTGGTATCATAAATGTTAGTCTTCAGGGAGGAGGCTTTCCAACTCAGGGACCTCTGACCCTGTGCCTGAAGTGTGTGGTACCTTCATCAATAGAGACTTAACTTCCACTTCTGGGGGGTGGGCAGCAAAGGGCAACAGAAATCGCCCATAATGTTTGGGGAGTCTTTTGGACAATCCTGAACAATGCTCCAAAGAGGACTTCATTCCTAGTGTAGGGCTTCTCTTGTGTGGTCTTTGGCAGGTATTGTGGCTGATGTGAGGACCAAATTCAAATCCATCATATTACGGGACTGATTCACTTCCTACTGTACTAACAAGGATCCTCTTAACTTTGAGTAAATCAACAGTGCAGGAGATGACACTTTTGTAATACCTCAGATACTACCATGTAACATCAAAACACCAGGGATGTTGATAAGGAACTCACAGGTAATTCTGGTACCACAGTACTATGTGGTCAGGATGGAGAATTTGACACAGTCAAATCTTGGCAGCCTTCCCCAACCTTATTATTGCTTTTCTGCCTAAAACAGGCAGAGGCTCAAACTATCTCAGATCATTTGCTTTTTAGAGAAGATGACTAAGGTTTGGTAAAGCCTGGATACTTGGCTGACACAATTCATGAGTGTTTCATTTGCAGTTTGGTGTTTTAGCCCTCAAATTCACAAAAATGATTTAGCCATAATTGTGCCTCAGAAAAGTACCAACATTACTAGTTCAGGCATATTCACCTTGCTTTAATGAACTAGGTAATTTAAATATAATGAATATTCATAAATCCACCACCACATGCAATCCAATCCTTGTTTCCAGGTAACCGCATGTTGGTTATTCTTTTACACACATGTGCACATGCACACAAATGCTCTTCTCTCCTCTCTCCTCTTCTCTCTCTCTCTCTCTCTCTCTCTCTCTCTCTCTCTCTCTCTCTCAAAATCACAACATAACATAGATATTCATAGATAGCATTCTTAGTTTTAGCTTTGATCATAAGGTCGGTACTCTTCTAAAACTTATTTTTTTATTCAGTATTACATTGCTGATATCATTTATATTGTTAGATGTACCTGTTATTCAGTTATGGAGCAGGGAAGGAAGACCTTGGTTCTAAAAAATAGATTTGAACTCCCGTCTTCTATATGAAAGTCCAGCCCCTGATCCATACCTTGCTCCTGCCACTCTTTCCCTCAATGCACATATCGCTTTCTCCTCTGAGTGTCATTTTGTTCAGAAAGAGCTCTTCCCCCAAACACTGAATTGCACCCAGGGGTGGCTGCCAACCAAGCCTCATGCGAGTCTGTCCCATAATCTGAAACATGTAAATAAATTGGCTCTGAGCATCTCTGGCCTTGTGGAAAGAAAAGAAAGATCAAGTTTACAGAGGTATGCTAAGGCCCGGGAGAGCATCCACCTGGGGGAGAAGGGAGACTCAGCAGTCACAGCTGACTGGGCAGTGGGAGGTGGAAAGTGTGGACAACCTGCACACTACTTTTCTTGGGCCAAGACCCAAAGCCAAGCATTGTAGAGACCTTTGTAGGCAGAACTCACTGCCATGTTGCTATGGTAATTCTTCCTCCAGCTGGGAAGCTACCTCTCCCTCCAACAAAACTCAGTTTCCAAAACCAGAGGAGTGAGAACACTGAAGGAAAAGTTAGAACTGCTGAAGCCAAGTGAGAAAGACTTCTACTGAGAGAAGACCCCTTCAAATGTGTGTGTACGTGTATGTGTGAGCACGCATGTGTATTGTGTGTCTCCGTTCACATTGGGGAAAAAGGTCCAAAAGTACCTTTTCTCTGCTCCATGCTACAATCAGCCCAAAGCTTTAACAAATTCACTGTAAACCTCAGTTTCTTGCTACCTCATTCAGGTAAGTCTAGCTTGCAGAAATCTCATTTGTACTGGAATATGAACATACTTTATTTGAGTACTCCCTCCACACTCACACACACACACACACACACACACACACACACACACACACACCCCTTCTGCTATATTCTCTGAACAAACAACAGATTGCATTGCCGCTGTTCTGAATTTTATGCCAGAAAAACAGAGATTAAAAAAAAAAAAACCTTCATCAAGATTCAAACCAAACGCATGCCTCTACCAAGTTGTATACTGCATGATTCTGAACAATTCATGAATGTTCATTGAAGCCCATGCCTGTGAAGATTCAGGGAAATTGTTGCTCAGCCCAGCTCTCTGGGGAAAGACCATATGTTAAAGGGAGTCAGATTTACCATCTGCATGTTGCATTCCCAAATGCTCGGCTAGCGTTTTCTGTGAAGTTACTCATGGTCCCCGTCATACAGACAGGCAGTGAGAAAGAGGAAAAGGAGTGATAGGATGCCCTTTGCTCTTTGCAGAATCCGTAAGAGCAGTGGGTTTCCTCGATATTGACTGAAAATAGTCTTTCAATGAAAATCAGCAGAATCAGGCATGGTGGCACACACCTGGAACTGCAGCCCTTGGTTATCATCATCCAGGAAAGAGATGGCTGTTCAGAGTGAATGGTTTAAATTAGCACTCAGGAGGCAGAGGCAGGAGCCTTACCACAAAATTTGAGGTCAGCTTGTCATACACAGCAAATTCCAGACAAGCCAAGGCTGTTAGGGAATTCCCTGTCTCAAGCAAGCAAACAACAAACAAGCAAGCAAGCAAACAAACAAAGCCTAACAATTTCTGCAAGTTCATAGAGACAGAATTCAGGCTATTTTCAGTTTATGCCAGCAAGTCTTGGCAGCTGCCATGACCGCCACCAGATATAAAATTGCAACATACTCCCTTTTTCTGACCAGAGCAAATAAACTAGAAACGTACGATGTCAGATACTTGAACGTCATCCTTTTAGCCACAAGTCAGCCTAAGCAAATGATTCATAGGCGCTAAGTCTCTGTTGTACTGTGGCATCATTTTGATGATCTATTCAAAGTAAAATGAGATAAAGGTGCTCAAAACCCATTTATTTTTTCCCCCAAAATGAAAAGGCACAGGCATCACATAAAATTAAAAATAAAAGCCTGCCCACTCATCAACTCTAAAGGCATTACTGGAACATGTAATTATTCTGTATATGACCCCCAGGCAAGTGATTTTGATCTGCCTATGCCTCATTTTTCTCATCTTTAAAATGGGGGTACAATTAGTACCAGTGTCTCAATCTAAGTGATTTTGATGATTAAGTGATTCTTGTGCATGAAAAGAACTTGGCCCAGCACCACGCATATAGAATGACCTCAGTCAATATCAGGCATTCTCGTCCTATGCCTAGCTCAGATAACCCCTCGCAAAGGCAGTGTGAGGAGATCTCTGCTTTGTGAGCCGCACACAGGCACTATCAAAATCCTGGCGCCTGATAAATACATCCTCAAAATATTGTTAAGCATCCATTTTTCATAATTTACATGAAAATAGACCCACTGTAAAAATTTCTAAAATAATGACAGTCCTGTGCCCAGAGGTGACTGTGCTGCAGTGTCGGGTGAACCGAAGTGGAGAAACCATATGCAGGGAAGGATCCAGGCTGCGCTAGGGCATAGACTCTAACTTTGTGGCATAGATTGGGCAGCTGGGCAAGTGCCATCCGCCTGGCAGCAGCTATGCCTGAAGCAGCTCCTTTGAATAAAGATTTCCAGCCGACTGCACATCTAAGTGGCAGGGTCATGGATGGCCTTAGGGTCTGAAAGGCAGGAATGTGGCTACAATCTAAGAACAGCCTTTGCTCCAGAGAGAAGTGAAGAGGAAGGCTTGCCCACCCGTCTCAGGATACACTCACACAGATGCTAACAAAGATAGCTACCCCCTGCAAAGCCATCATCTTTGAAGAGGAGAGAATGCTTGCTTCTTATAGTTTCATAATTCAGTAAATGAACTCATTTGCAAGGCTCATGGTGTAACATGATTTCACCCTGGAATTACCCACAAGGGGAAAAAAATTAAAATTCATCTCCATGAGGAATTGACAAATATGATGTAATCAAATTGTCTGTGACAAGTGCTGTCATGAAGTCTTAGGCTTAAGCGAATCAGAAGAAAACTGAGATATCATCTAATTCACCATTCCATTGTATGAAGACAATAAGATCCCAGGAGATTTGTTCCCTGGTTCCACAGTGCCACAACTTGTCCCACTACCTAGGAATGCAACAGTTCAGTACTGTATAATTGCATTGCAAAACTATACGCTGCCATCTTGGGATCATGATCCAAACCTTTGCTCAGGGTTGGGCACATGGCTCAGCAGTTAAGAGCGCTGACCTTCCAAAGGATCTAAGTTCAGTTTCCAACACCACTCGGTGGCTCAGTGCGGTCCGTAACTCCTTTTCCGGGGAGTCAAATGCTCTCATCTGGCCTCTAGAGCTGCTACACATACACACACACACACTCACGCGCGCGCGCGCGTCTACACACTAAGCAAATGTACATATAGGCAAAACACAGGTATGCCAAAATAAAGTAGATTAAGAATAAACATCAGTAACATTATCTCTAGGTCCCCACTGTTCATAGGGTGGTGCGTCTTTCTATCCGGAAATCTTTTCAAAATTTTGCTTTGCTCAATTGCAACCAAAGGCAATCAAATATGTCAGAGGTTTCCCCATCCACCTTCCAAAGCTCTCATGCTAATACAAAACACCCTTTTAGCCTATGAAATCCACCCACCCTTCAAATCTTTGACTCATCGTAGAAGCAAAAAATAACAGTAGTTGGTCTCGTTGCTGTATCAAGCATGTGCATAAATAACCTTTGGTTTGGACATGGCGGAATTTGAATATGAATGTATTATTTAAATTTCTTATTCACTGAGTAGCATTTTTAAAAAATAGATTTTTTAGAGTCTAGCAGTCACAGAACAACTTAGCATCCACCTCTACACGAACTGTTTGAAGCAGTACGGAGCTCATTCGTGATTCCGACTCTTTTCTTCCTGTTATGACTACCAGCAATATTCCAGATACCATGATCTGTGTCGTGTTGTCCTTAAGTCACACCTTGTACAGAAATCCATACTCACCCAGTCCATGCATACATTACAAATGAGGCATAAACGTGTGTGTCAGCACAGGAAATTTGGAAGGAGCTGCTGGTATAGCACTACATTCTTTGCTAGCCTGTGTTAGCCTGACTCAGCACCTAGTGCCAGGACTTGCATCCAGCAACTACACAGAGAGTTGGTTAATGTGAATTCATTGGAAACAATTGACTTAACACTTGGTTTTTCCAATTTAAGTTTCTCTAACTTGGGACACTTTAGTTCATTCATGGAGATGAAATAGGCATAAAGACGTATATACATAGATAATTGTTACTTTTTTTAAAAAAACCCATGCTAAATGTGATGATAGAAAGATAATAAAAAACTCTGAATGCACAGAGTGGGGTTGGATTAGCTCTGCTTAGGGAATAAAAGCGAGCTCAAGGAGGATGCGTCATTATAAATCTGTGCCCAGAAGAACTTCCGTGGGTAGAGATGAGAAGCCAGAAAGAACGAAAAGCACAAACAATGGCCTACCCCGCAGTCCTGTCGGGATACAGAGCTGAAGTCATAATTAAAGAAGAGCGTACAATAGTGCCATGTGGCTTGCCAACCGATAAAATCTAGAGATTATTTTCCACCTGTTAGTTTTTTTCACTGAGAATCTGCAGGAGAAAGACCATACTGGATGTCAGTTGATAGTAACGTGTTCTGAAACTACTGGATTCTAAAAGTCTGCATTTTTAAAAATATCACTTAATGGGCACATATTTGTATAGCAGCCTCTTATTCAAGCTTTACTAGGACAAAATCAAAACTCATGGAGGCTAGTTACTCACGTATTTGCTGGAGCAAAGGGACGTACCTCTTCCTCGCCCCTCCTACACTGTTATGTCACAATTCTACCCAAGGACTCTGGCCAAGAAACATCCTCCCTTAATATAGTAAACAATGAACTGAACATTGCACCATGAAGAGATTGTTTTGGTGACATTTTGAAGACCCAGTATTGAACAATGGCCACCTCTTCAGTCTCCTAAATCAGCTGACCCAACCATTACCTGCAACCTGATCGCTAAACCAAGGGAACCTATGTTTGTTCCTTTTATTCTTACAACGCCGATTTCCAAATACATCACGATCTGGTTTTCTTTACATTTTTATTACATTTAGTGTGTGTGCATGCATGTGCCACAGTACGTGTGGAAGTCAGAAGACAACTTGTCCACATGGGTTCTCTTCTTCTTACAGACAGAATCAGGCTCACGCTGTCCGGCGTGACTGTAAGTTCCGTTGCCTGCTGAGCCACCTTGCTGAGCCCTGACAAACTAACTTTACTATGGCAACGAATAACTCTAAAACAACAGCAGCTTAACAGCAAAACACTGCTCCTTCCTGACATAACACTCCAGATATGAGTTGACGTAGACCTATGTATTAGTTACTCATGAGCAGTAACTGACAGGGGCATCACCAACTGGGAAGTTGTAGCATTCCAGAATAGACTGGAGAGAAGCCCCAGGGTGGCTCAGGAGATTAGCACAGCCTAGCTTAGGACTCATGAGCATTCCATGAGACCTGGCATCATATGGGTCAGCAAATAGGAAAAGCATATATCATGAGAGCTGTTGCCCCTGACTCAATAAACTGGTATAAGAATTTAAGAATCAGAAAGGTATAGAAATTGCCAGCGAGAGCTTTCAATTTTGAAGGGACAAAAAATAAATTTTGTAATGGTACAAGTTACAAGAAAGATGCTTTTCTGAAGGCACTTCAAGTAAAGGCGGCCACAGCTATTCCCAGAGACTGAATCCAACTCTTTGGACTTTGCTCCAATCAACAAAAGAATTTCCAGATCATTTGTGGTTATGTACTAATCATTGCTCCATTAGCCAGCCTAGAGCCCCCTTAATCAGCTTTGAACTTGGAAGATTTAGGAGTTTACGAATCTGCTACTTTAAACGAGGTGTCGTACACATTTAATCCCAGCACTGTGGTACCAGAAGCAGGAGAGGAGTGAGTTTAAGACCTGGGTTATGTAGGCTCAAAACACTAAGGACCAGGAATATAGCTCAGTGATGGTGCTCTTGTCTATCATGTGCAAAACCCCAGGCTGGATCCCCATCACAGTTAATTAATTAACCAAGTAATTAACCTACTAACTTGGGGAAACCTCTGGAGTTCAAGAAAATGAGGCAACCAAATTTAGCTTAGCTCCGAACTGATATGAATAAATTTGCCGAGGAAACCACAAGCCCGTCCTAGATGCTAGTGGAAATACTGTTGGATACAGGCATGAGGGCCCAGCACAATTTATTCCTGGAGGAGATTGTTTCCTTGGTTGTGGTAAATATTACTTTCCTGTGTGGTTCTTTTCTCGGGCCTTCTATCAACGTTTTTGAGCCTATTCATGGGTCCAGTACTTAATACAACTACTGTCATTTATTTGGGTGGTGGGGTACCTGATAGAATTACCATGCTCCTCAGACTCTGGAAGAGAAAGACCCAATAAACTGAGACACAATGAGTGACAGCCCTGCTCTAGAAAGAGTTCTCTGAGCAACAGCGATGGTATGGTGACCCCAGGAGGCTCTCCCATAATGTCTACTGCAGATGCAATAATAGCCTCAAGCAAAACACAAGAACCTAAATATCTTTTTCTCTGCCAGGTAGACAGAATGCAGATCTTCAGGGACTCAGGAAACACAAGGAACACCTCTCCAGGCAGTCCAGGCCATGGAAAATAGCAATCATGTTTGCATTTGAAGGAATAAATATTTTAAAGTACATGGCGTTTCCACCCCACTTACTTCAGAATTCTTTTTTTTTTTTGTTGTTCTTACACCCATCTCCCTAAAGGAAAGCCCTGCTGGCAGGTCTCGTAATTATTCCAACCACTTGAAAAGTCAAAAAGTTTCTCCGTAGAATGCGACTGTCATTCTACACATATCATTCAGTATAGTGTGAAATCCCCTTTTATTAAACCTTACAAACAAAATCAGATAGAGGCATAGGCTCCGGTAGGGAGCAACTGTAGGAGCCCCGCTGAGCAGCAAATCCGACTGCAATTGCGTCAAGACAGAGCTGAGACTGGAGAGATGGCTCAGGGGTTAAGAGCCCTAGCTGCTCTTCCAAAGATCCTGAGTTCAAATCCCAGCAACCACAAGGTGACTCGCAACCATCTATGATGAGATCTGGTGCCCTCTTCAGGCCTGCAGGTGTACGTGCATGCAAAACACTATATACTTAACAAATAAATAAATCTTTAGAAAGTAATAGAGGTGAGAAGGAAGAGAGTGAGGAGGGCTCTGCCGAAAAGAGGCTGCCCTGTAGCTGAGACTGTAACCTCCAGCCACGAAGAAGGACAGACAGCGGGAAAAACGGGACCCAAAGCCCAAGTTACAGTAGTGAGAGGGGGGTTTTCAAGTCACCCAGCAGACTTTTTGCAAAGTCTCCCCGTGTCACAAAAAAAAAAAAAAAAAAAAAAAGGACCCTGAGTGTACATGGCAACACTCAGTCAGCAATTGCTGAGATAGCGCAAGCATAAGGAAATTCGTCTCCTAAATTAAAACAGTTGTAGAGTCGTCTATTTCATCATTATTTTTATAAAAATCGATATTGAGGCTCAGGATGGTGATGTGCATGATTCAAAGCTAAAGACGCAGAGTTCTGGAAGATACCACTGCCAGTGGGTTTCGTGCATATTCCCCTAAATTTTCCTTTTTAACGGGCTGCCTGGCCTGGCCTCAGTGAATAAGGATGAACTCAGTCCTGAGGCATCTTGATAAGCTGGGGTGGGTTGGTGGGGGGCTCCCTTTTTCTGAGGAGAAGAGGAGGGGTGGGAGGAGGGGGGGAGGGCGGGAAGAGGGGGAGGCCGGGAGAAGAGGAGGGAGGGGCTTCGATTGTAATGTAAAGTGAATATATTTTTTATTATAGATGGAAATCAGCTGTAGCTGATTTCACCTTGGAGAGGCAAGGAAACACTGATAAGAGAGCAAGCACGTGACCGGGAGATGAAAAGAGTGCTACTAAGCCAATAAGCCAACAAAGGTTTTAAGCCATTGGCTACTCAGGATGTAGGTAACCCAGGGGTGTTCTGGGGAAATGGGACTACCCACTTCAGAGTTCTCCACTTGTGGAAACAGGATATATGTTACCTATTTGTGTCTATTTGTGATTGGGTGACCGATACACCTAAAAGAGCTAATTCATGAAGGCCATTGGAGGTTTTCTCTGCAGAGGTGAGCTGAGCTGACATCCCTGCTTTCAAAAGCAGTACACGAGCCAAACAGCAGAGATACCAGAGATGGGGAATGCTGAATATAAGCCTACGTGAGGCACCAACAATGCCAGCAAAACCAATTAAAAGATGTTTTTAGTTTTGATTATCAACTATTTAGCTAGGTTTCTGTCTGCTTTTAAAGCATAGATAAGTAAGACCTGGGGAACTTGAATCCCTCTTGTCTGCTACTGCACGGTTCTTTATAGATGTAATAGTGGAAGCATGCCACGAACGCTTCCCAGTAACCCAGCCTTGCCCTCATGCGCTTTGCTGACTCCCTGCCACTAGCTGGATAGTCACACGTCCTTCACACCCAAATCACCTCCTATTTATCAGCCTGTCACTACGGTGCCCAAAACTGATGCACGCTTGATGTGAATTTTTGTTAGCTTCAAAATAGATACAGATGCATTACAAACATCTGAATATTGTAGTATTTTAAAATAAATGAGTCATAGTAAGGTTGAATCGATACCTATAGCACAGGTGGTAAAATTAGAATGTTTGAACTATTCCTTGGTGCCTTTGTTAATGTATCAAAGAGATCTATGGCTTTGCATCACACCATTCTTACAAATGAGGAACAACATTTTACCAAGCTTAGAAAGAAATCTCTGTCTCAAATAAAGCTCTAAGCATTCTATGGATATTAGCTTTAACAACGGTGCCTGAGAAGTCGATTTCTAGAAAGAAGCTAATTCTTTAAGTCATTTTAAAATACAAATCTCTGACAAGAACTAGAAATGTAACCTATCACCCGAGAAGGAAAAAAAAAAGAAAAAAAAAAAGACAAAATAAGTGTATATTTTAAAAGGGCTTGAATTTCTTTAAAGCCCTGAGAAATGTTACCGTTTAGCCATGACATTCCCCGTCCATTTGACCTCAGCTTGACACACAGAATTGCTCTGAACAGCTGTGGCCAGACACACAATTTCTACATCTTAACTCTCACTTCAATAATTTCTTTTTCTTTTTTAATGCACATTATAATAATGCCAAAGACAGAACCAGAAATAACAGAAAAAGCAGAGCCATGAGTCATCATAAAATCCACGTCTACCAGGCAAACCTGCTGCCAACACCTGATCACAAAGTTTGTAGACATCCAAGGTAGAGATGGTGCAGCCTTAGGCATATATCGTATTTTTAGGACCATAAGATGCAACTGACCATAAGACACATCCAGCTTTTAGAGCAGTAAAAGAAAGAAAGAAAGAAAAACAGTAAAAACAGCACCCTAATTTCCTGCTCCACTTTTGGGGAGAAAAAGTGCATCTTACGGTCCAAAAAATACACTATAGGCTATGCTCTTTACTTGAGTCCATAGACTCAAAAATGACCAGATGCGTGCTGCCTGGGTTGCTCTCAAGGTCAAAATTTTAATGTTTGTGTTTTTAATCCTATTATTTTATGTGTGGGGGTGTTTTGTCTGTACATGTGTCTGTGCACTGAATGTGTGCAGTGCCCACGGAGGTCGGAAAAAAAATCAGTTCCTAACTGAAGTTATAGAGGTTGGTGAGTATGTGTGGGTCCTGGGAACCAAAGCTGGTTTTTCTGGAAGAAGAGCCAGGGCTCTTAAACATCTACTCCAGGCCCTGCAAGCTGTGTTAAGGGGATAGAATGCCCCTTCTTTGGAGACTATCCAACTTTTGGGAGTTATTGTTCACACTATTTCTTAATAATTCTATCTTACCTCTGCTTTTAAGTAAAAGGTGGGGGGTGAAAGGGGTACTTCCTCATGTTAGCTACTAACTCCAGCTGATGGTAAGGAAGGTGAGATATAGAGGGATTAGTTCAGGAAAGCTCAGAAAGTGACGGGGGTCTAAGAATAATTTCCATGCATGTGTTATCTATCCTCCATACTTTGACACTTGGGTGACTCGGCTCCCCATAGGTGGAAGACAGCGACAGACTTTGTAATCACACAGATTTTAGTGATTCTTCATGGCCTCCGACCTTGGCTGCGTATTAGAATTCCCCGGGGAGCTATTAGAAAACACAGTTACAAGACCTCACCTAGCATCTCTGAGAATAAAGCAGGCAATGAGGTGATTTTAATGTTCCTCCAGAGTTAAGAATTAGCACTTATTTTTGGTAAGAAAGAAAAAACAATGGGGTACTTTTAATAGAAATGATTTATTAACTTAATAAGCCTTGTTCTAAGTGTATAATAATCTGTAAAGTTCAGCATTTTAGTCTCCAAGTAGATAATATACTGATTTAACCACTTATCAACAGGGGTTCGTTGGAGGCCTACAATGTGCCAATAGAGTTATTAGTATTATTAATAAGGTACAGTCATTGACCCCATGTGCTAGAGGGAAAAATGCATTTGTTTAATTGGATAATTAGTATGTGCTACAATAAGTATTTAAAGATGTTAAGATGTGGATGAAAAGCAAAAAAGGAAGACACTAACTCTACCCAACAAAGTCAGAAATGGCTTCATAGAGAAAGAAAAAATAATCAACTATAAATTGAAGCAGCAATTTTGAAAAACATGAAAAAGGGAGCTGCTGTAATTATTTGGAACAAAGCCTTTTATGAGCAAAGGAGTTGAACAGATGCATCTCTAAAGAAGGTATACAAATGACCAATAGGTCTATAAAATACTATAAATATTATTAATAATTGGGAAAATGTTAATCTAAACTCTAATTATCACTTTGAAACATTGGCAATGCTTGCTATAAAAATCAATCAATACCTTAATAATTGCTGAAGAAAATGGAGTGAGATTATAAACCTGTACAATGTTGATGAGCACCTGGATGGTCCGACCAGCCGCTATAGAAAACAGCCCAGTGATTTCTCAATCAATTAAAAATAGAATTACAGTAAGACCCAGAAACTGCACCATTCTAAATGATCTGCTTACCCAAGAATTCCAGGTTCTTAAAAAGGGATCTACACACCTGTCTTCATTGAAGCATTGCTCACAGAGGCTAAAACATGGATGTAACTGTGCTTCAAAAACAAAACAAAATAGCCCCGCCCCCCCAAAAAAAAGTAACCTTAAGGCAAACTACAATATTTGAGGCCTCGGTTCTGGTTCTGGATGTGGATCAAGATCTGGGCCCAAAAAAGCCACAAATCCACCTGGGAAGGGAGCATGAAGGAAGGAGGCTCGAGGACAAATGGGAGAATCTGGTTAAAAACTAAGCAGACGTGGAAAGTAGTGGCGGCTAACAGGAAGACCTGTCTTAAAGAACTCAGGAAAAGACTGCACCCAACAGCAAGCCGTGACCAGTAACTAAGAGGTGAGAGACGTTAATGAAGGTTCCACTAGAGCATAACGCATAGATGAGTTATTGTGGAGACTCAGTGTGGAGGGAACAGAAATACCCAACGTAAAAACATCCTCTTCAAGAAGTTTGGTGAAAAAAAAAAAAAAAAAAAAAAAAAAAGAAGAAGAAGGTGGATTTCTGAAGTAAAACTGATGTATTTAAAAAGCAAACATAGAAGCTGGAAGCAGCCTGTATGTATACATGCACTGCTTTGTTGCTATGATACTTAATTCTGGATACATTGCTTTTATTTTTAGCAATTTGTTTCAAACCTCTTGGATTCCAAACCCCTGAAGTATTTCCTAGCATGTGTAAGTCTTCCTGCATCCTTCCTCACAATCGTGGGGCTTTAATGTCTATTAGACTTTTGTAAGGAAAATCAAATTATCTCATCCCCTTTCCCAGTGGTCCAATGTGACATTTTTCAACATTCATTAATCATCAGTAACTTCATTTCAAGGTCTTTTGGTTTTGTCTCACCCAGGTAACCCGTGGGAATCTAATTCTGGTCATTCAACCCTTCTGTTAGCCACACCCTCCCACAAACAGCCTTTAGAGTTATTTTTATATGCCATCTGCCTTGCATAAAAAGTACCTTTGTTTTGAGGATATAGGAAGTAGTTTAATTAGCAGAGACAATTTCTTGCAAACAAAAAGGCTAAGTGCTCAGAAAAGCCCGATGCTTCTTGTGTATACATTTTCATTTTATTCTGAGGCCAGAAAGAAAAGATTGTGGGTACCCTAGAAACCCTTCCTGCTGCCCACACTTAATCTGAATCTCAGTGACTGGGGAAATTCTTCCATCTACTCTCCATCAGCTCCATTCCCATGCATATCCTCTTGTGCAACTACAACATGGGATTTTCAGGGGCAGCTGTTGTGACATTTCTCCTTAGAGCCACGCATCTGTTTTCGACAGGGATGAGGTCTCGCAACTCAGTTACCTGTCAAAAGCAATACACAATCTATTGGACTTCAGACTCTAGAATGAGAAAGGAGCATGCTTCCAAAAGTTTCTTACCCGGTTTTTTTTTCTACCCAGGATGGGGCTAGTGTAAGATCAAGCAAGGAGCCCCCCAAATTTTTCCCTCGCCAGTAACATGGATGAGCAATTATTGAGAACCTGGACTCATGTCCCGCAAAATTTAGAGATTACCAGTACTGCCTCCCCCAAGAATAGAATATTTATCTTAGAAAGGTGACATATAAATTATATAAATATACTGAGAAATCTTAAATCTAGATACTGTGGTTATATCAAAATGCCATTCTGGGTAACCAGTCTGACCCATGAAAAGCTTTTAAAAATATTTTATTTTTTATCTTTTTAATACTAACAGTGGGAGGGTTTTGCTTACCACATGTGTACAGTGTCTGGGGAGACTAGAGCAGGGAACTGAATGTCTGGAAAATGAGGTGACAATCATTGGGAGCTGCCAGAGAGGTAGCTTAGTGGTCCTTTGCAGAGTGGACAGTACTCTGAACTGCTGAACCATCTCCCTAGCCCTCCACACAAAGCTCTGGATGACATACACAGAGGATGTCAGTGGGCCCACCCATGGCTAAAAAAAAGGGGGGGGCGAAGGGTCAACAAACTGCCTAGGCAATCCAAAGGAACGCTCCTCTCAGAATATTCTCCCAATAGCACACCAGGACTCGGTAGCTCTCATTTCTCCTTCCCTTTCTTGGGAGAACACACCCAGTAATTTATTCCTCCCTTTATTGAGTGACCATCCGTTGGGATTTCTGGCTTTTGGTACCTACCCATCTTACCACTATCTACTCCCAGATCACATACCTTCATTCACAGCCCTGCTTTGGATAATCTTATTCAAAGCCATTCGCCTTCATGTACACCTAGCAAATGCACGTTTGAAGCATAAATGTTCCTCCACCAACATACAGCCCGGTGGAAACCTGCTTGCCACCCTGTCTCTTCTTAGCGTGCATTTCTGAAGGCACCTACATATGCCGCAGCTCTGGCCCCTCACAATGGATTCCATTTTTGTATCATCAAAGCTCATCCAATAGAACTTTGCAGACACTGATCATCCTGACACAGTTCACAGAGTTGAGAGCAGGTCTCCTGATGCTGTGACACTCTGGGAAAGCAAAACAGAATCTCACTGGACCCTGCTAATGGGTAATTTCAGTGGGTTCTGGCTAAGAAAATGGGCAAATGAAAGGACATGACTTGCCGGAGCCTGTCCCTTTATACGACCACAGTTTGTGCACACAAGAGGACATCGGAACATCCATAGACGTTCAGTGGCGAGGGACATCTTCCAGGTCTTTTACGCCTTCAGCCTTTCTAGTCCTCCTCATCTTGTAGCTCCCTGTCTCTGGCTTGTTCGCGCTCTCTTCTCGTTTGCTTTCTCCTTCTCGCTGCTCCTCTCTGTGAGTGACTGGGTTTGCTCTTGTTTCTCTTTGTGCTCCGATGTTTTCCAGGATATCCAGCTCTCCATCCTCTAGCTCCAGCCATGACTTCAACTACCAGAAAGAAGACAAGGAGGGCCGTGCCATATAACTTTCAAGTACAAGCGATGCACCGAGGGAAAAATCACCGCTTTGCTTCTTCCCTGTTGTCTTTGGTAAACTGCGTTTTATGGGGTAAGTGTCGCCCACGCACCCCTCGCCCCACCGTTCCGTTCGATCAAGCTGAAAAGCACATGAGCCGCAAACAAAACCCACATACTTCTTGCTCTTCCCGCTTACTGACTTTCTGAAACTTTGTGCCTCCTCTGCCATTGCTTCAACAAAACATGGACCTGCATTTAATGTGCACAACAACGAGATGACTGATATAGTCAGAAGTCACCTAGGCATCAATATGTTGAATGAATTATTAACTTTGTTACCACTTAAGATCACAGACTCTCCTGACCAAATAAATAAAAGCAGATATTTTAATGATATCTGCATTTTGCAATTGCTGGGAGACTTACCATAATTTAAGAAACCGCAAAACAAGGATCAACTGGATTCTTCTGCAACTACTTCATCAATCTCATTGTGTTTCAAAAAATACGTAATTTTCATGCCTATGACAATATCTTCAAAGTTTTAATCCATTTGTATTGTTTCAGGGGGAATGGAACACTCTAGCTTCCCACATCTTGCCCCAATTCTACCCCTGGTTCTGGAATGTTATATGTTTTTCATGACCCTAGCTACATTTCATTAAGTTAATAACTTGGAGTCAAATGTGTTTTTTCATTGTCTTGTTTTCTAGCAGTTGGATAAAGTGCCATGGCTTGTCCCGAAAGTACTTTGTGTTGGATGTCTTTCCTCAGCGAGAAAATGGCACACGTGGTAATGCTTCCTCTACTGTACATAAAATTGCAGAGGCTACCATGAGAGAATTATGAAATAAAAATGAATGCTTTAAAAAGCATTTATGGAGACTGGGGAATAAATGATAGAATTTTCTTATATTTCTTGTATATGCAGATAACAGATACATTTAATGCAAGAAGGAAATAGAATTTTAATAGAATTTTTAACTAAAGATCTTGAAACAAAACTAGACATACATTTTAATTGAATTTCTGGCTCAAATTACAGCAAACCATTATAAATCATTAGGAATCAGTTTTAAAACTGCTTTCACTTTTCTCCGTATTACAAACACAGAGGTAAGCTTTTACAGTTTCAGATAAGTGTTAATAAATTACCCGAATTTCAAAATTAATGGCTGCCCGGCTGCTTTGCGGAGATATCATTGTGTTTCATGAATATTTTGATTTTGTGATTAGATCAAAATGCACTGAATTCCTAAACAGTCATAACCAAGGTCTGCTGATCATAAACTGCTCTTTTTAAATAAATTATATTCCTCACAAATCTGCTGATATGGAATAATTAGAAATCGGTTGCCTGCATTTACTGTAGTATTTGCATGACTTTAGATCTCCACCTACTGATCTAGAGGCTGGCAGGAAATGTACATTTTGTACACTTCTAAATATACCTTGCCTGCAGAGATAATGGTTTATATTGTGATGGTAAGGAGGTTTTTATTTGCAAAAAAAAAAAAAAAACAAACAAACAAACAAAAAAAAAAAACAAAGAGGTGTCACTTGCCAGTTCTGGAAGACATTGATTAGGCAGTTTGTGTCATTCCTATTCAGAACTTATTATTTACAGCTTTCTTCTTCCCTCTCCTCTGTAAGAGATAATACCTGCATCTTGTAAACTGCTTAAAGAGTGTCTATTTTGTCTTCTTAGAAAGGTGTGAAATACATTTTATAGAATGAGAGCCTATTTAAAGTAAATATAAACTAAGTAAGGTACAGTATCCTATCTATTGTTGTATCTCTAGGTATAATCTTTAAATTGGTGAGGAAGGAGCAGTCACCTGCCATGAGCAAGCAAAGCAGTCAGCCCTGGGGTAAACCCATCCTTCCCCACATAAAGCACACGGGTCCACATGGAACCTGCCATCATATAACTTGACAGTTAAGTTCAATTAGAACAGAGACCATTGACTACAGACTAAGATGATATTGTCCATTCTTCCAAATTAATTATCTCTCCGACATTTTAGAATACTGCAAGCTATTCATGAACACAACTCTAAAGCTTTAAAGAGAGGTTCTTCAAAATAGGGGAAATACTTCTTGGTAAAGTAGAGATTCAGAAGAAACAGTCACAAGTGGGTTATGGGATGGAGAGATGGTGCAGTGTTCAAGGGTACATGCTGCTCTGCCAGAGGACCTGGGTTTGGTTCCCAGCACCCACAGCAGAAGGCCAACAACTCATATAACTTCAGCTGTAGGGGCTCCAATATCCTTTCCCTTTCCTTTTCTTCCCCTCACACACGCGCGCATCCACACACACACACACACACACACACACACACACACACAAATAAATAAATAAATAAATAGATAAATAAATAAATCTTTTAAAAGAGTCTTAACTGTAGTTTCTCAATATGCAATGCCTCATATTAAAGAAGGAGGCACTGGAGACACTCTATCCCCACAATCTGAGGGGCCCAGAGTGCCCTACATCTACTTGCATCCAAGTTGAGATTGGGTTCAACCAGTTTTTTCTCTGGTAGTTCATAGAAAATGACTCTTCCTCAGACTTAGAAGGTTGGCCAATCATAACTGCTTACCTTCCAGATTCCTTGTGCTTCCCCGCCATTGAGAATTGATGGCAAGATTTTCAATGAATAACAGTTAACCTTTCTGAAGATCATCCCAGTCTGACACTGTGAACACACAAATGTTCACTTGCTTATAGGAGAAGCAGAAAGTGGTAACATTCCTATCTAGGTTTATTCTTCCTTAGCATGTCAGCAAATAAATCCAAGAGTCACTCCCAAATCTTACTCAGAGGCTAAGAACATTGGTAAGAAGCTCATAGAATTAACTGTTAAAGTACCTTCTACAGCTATTGTGTGAATTAACTGACACAAAGCATGAGGGATGTTTCAGGTCTTAGAACATGGCAAGCAATGAGCATTAAATAGAAATAGATCAAGTAAAAGCCAAGAGAGAAACTTGCAACATAGATTTGGGGTGTTCTTTTCACATGACACCTTCTACATGTATGTTCTGTGTTCATCTGTCTACATTCTCCGTGTAAGTTTTTAAGTATGCTTATATTTGCACTGAAAACATTCAGGTGAGACTCCAGGCTGTATTCAAAAAGAGACCATCTACTCCATCATATATGCCAGCATTTGCATACAAAAAAGGCATCTTGGGGGCTGTGAGCATCTCTTCGCTTTTTACTATATATTAGAATCTACAAAGCAGAACCATATTTTTCCCAAAAATCATCTATATAATTAGGAACCTTCATCTACTAAGAGATAACTATTTCTAGATTCTAGTCCAAGGCCACCTGGCCCTCCTAGTGCAGAGCACTATGGGGTAGAGCACGGTGGAATAGAAGTGCTGAGCTCACTACTAGGAGGCTAAAGAGACAAAGAGGGCAAGATCAGAGTTCCCCCAGTGTCCTAAAGGCTTCCTACTAGGCCTCTTCTTTTAAGTTTCCACTACCTCCAAGTTGTTTCAAGCTGGGGACCATCCCTTTGCAGTTGTGTAAGTCCTAGGCTATAGCAATCATTCACAGTCATAAACATGTGCACGCATACTCCACACACATATGCCAACATGCATGTGAGCATATATACTCATGTACAACACACACACACACTCATACACACACATACTCACACACACACACACACACACACACACACACACACACACGTGCATGAAAAGACACTTTGGCCTGCGAATGGAACATTACACAGCATGCACTGAGGTATCTTTAGCCTTAAGGAAATACAAAACATTCCCACTCTCAAATACATCATGCTACTTTGTGTCTCCTTCAAATACAAGTGCTCTAAGTGCTCTGTTCTCCTGCTCCATCATGTGGCTCTTCCCCTTCCTTCACAAATTCAAGCTTATTTGTTACAGTGATGTAAAGCTTTCTAGCTTATTAGTCATTATTCCAATTAGCTCAGGTGTGACTATGAGGTAATGCTACTGTCTCAGTTGGGGTTATCATTGCTGTGATGAAACACTGTGACCAAAAGCAAGCCGAGGAGGAAAGAGTTTATTCAGCTTACACTTCCGCATCACAGTTCACCATCAAAAAAGTCAAAACAAACACTCAAAGAGGAACCTGGAGGCAGGAGCTGATGCAGAGGCCATGGAGGGGGTCCTGCTTGCTGGCTTGCCCTTCATGGCTTGCTCAGCCTGCTTTTTTTTTTTTTTTTTTTTTAATTAATTTATTCTTGTTACATCTCAATGGTTATCCCATCCCTTTTATCCTCCCATTCTTCCCTCCCTCCCATTTTCCCATTATTCCCCTCCCCTATGACTGTTCCTGAGGGGGATTACCTCCCCCTGTATATGCTCATAGAGTATCAAGTCTCTTCTTGGTGACCTGTTGTCCTTCCTCTGAGTGCCACCAGGTCTCCACTTCCAGGGAACATGGTCAAATGTGAGGCACCAGTCATATCCCACTCTCCACTCAACTGTGGAGAATGTTCTTATAGAACCCCGGACCACCAGCCCAGGGATAGCCTCACCCACAATGGGCTGGGCCCTCCCCCGTCAATCGCTAATTAAGAAAATGCCTCAAAGACCTGCCTACAACCCAACCTTCTCTCAGATGACTTCAGCTTGTGTCAATTTGCCATGATTTATCCAGCACGGCCACTTGCCTATTGTGGTTGTAGAGAGACAAACATCTCAAACAGCGTGAAATGGAGTTGTTGAGTTCATCATAAAAATTACTTTTCTTCAAGCCTTTCCTTTTTAGTTCATGGCACTACTATCTACTCAGTCATTTCAATCAGAACCATATCAGTAATTCTTTATCTTTCTTTCCTTTTATATAATTACTATATATACTTCCAATGCAGTCCCAAGTACAGGCAACTATACTTCCAAATTACACCTCAAATATATGTTTCTCTCTATTTCTACCAATAGTTCAAACTATACTTGCCATGTCTGAACTACAGCAACAAATTTTTAATTTTGTTTAACATAATATTTAGGAGGTTAATTTGATAGTGTGTCCACCTAAGAAAACAATAGCAATGAGTTCTTCCCTAAAGTCTATGGCCTTCTCCACCACTGGGCTTTCGACCATGTTTAATGTATTATGCATGAATTCTCTCCTGTGGAGAGGGCCTCAGTTCCAATCAGAAGTAAATCACTCTCGTAACAGTCAAGCCACTGCTACACCAGTGGGCACAGTTTCCTGGAAAGTAAGTATGGTATCATGTAGTCTAACTCCATTATTTTTGTTTGTTTGGTTATTTGGTTTTTCGAGACAGGGTTTCTCTATGTAGTCCTGGCTGTTTTAGAACTCACTTTGTAGACCAGGCTGGCCTTGAACTCACAATATCCACTTGCCTCTGCCTCTAGAGTGCTGGTATTAAAGGTATGTACCATGACTGCCCATTGTCTAGCTCCATTTATTCTCAATCATTATAATCAATATTTTCATAGAAGCTATTTTAGAATCCTAACCTAATAATTGTTGTGTATATATTAATATGTATGAGGTACATGTACAAGTGTGAGGGTGGTTGTGCAATCCTATGAATGCAAGGAGGCCAAAAAGAGCTATTGAGTTTTCTGCTCTATTACTGTGACTAGACTAGATTTAAGGCAAACAAAAATAAGTATATCATAAATACCAGAGAAAAATTAGTAGTGTTATCCCATAACAGTGATGAGATATGCCCTAAGGCCATATCCAGGCCAGAAGAAAGAGTGCATGTAGAATTCTAATTCCATCATTGCTATAAGATCAAGGATGCAATTGGAAGCATGCATCTCTTTCTCTCTCTCTCTCTCTCTCTCTCTCTCTCTCTCTCTCTCTCTCTCTCTCTCTCTCTCTCTCTCTCTCTCACACACACACACACACACACACACACATTTCTACTTTAATATGAGGTATTGTACCCAAACAACTCAAGTAGAATACAAAGTTTACCTTAAATACTTTGAAAGTGTTACTGCAGGCTGTTTAGGATAACTAATACTAGTTAATTGTTAGTTGATCAAATCGTGGTCATATAAAATACTAGTCTATTTTTAATCACAAGAATATACATCCTATGTTTAACAGATCGATATGATTCTATAGATAGATAAAGTAAAATAGTTAGACAAGGTCTTCAAAGACCTCAGAGACATAATGAATATGGCATTTAAAGATGTTTTTACTATTTTAAAGATTCATTGACAATGATACAGGTTAACTCCTGGCAATGCCCAGCCTACCTCAAAGAAGATGATGAGCATCAAACAACCTCCTTATGGAGATGGTTTCAAATATGACTAACCAGCCACTGGGCAAAATGTCCTCATTTTGGCCACTGACAGAGTTCTGTCTAAAAATGGGCAAGCTTGAAGACCAGATAGTTTAGTTTTACAATTATGCTTAGTTGTTTCGAGGTTAAGATGTTTTTAGTTTAGATGCTTTGAGTTGATAGAGATGAGATATGATAGATATTGATTTACATTCCAAACTTTAGACTCAACAAAATAGGAAAGATGTTTTCTTCAAGGTTGCCAAATACAAATAGCCAAAACACTAAGAACATAACATTTGTATAATTCCTGATTGCTTCATGGTTCTTCTTGCTGTATGCAGTTAATTATATATGTATGTGTATAATAATATAAATGTGTATATATATAATAAAAAATATTTTAACAAGAAAAGGGAAAATCCCTTACATAATGTCTGCCAGTGACATACAACATGATCAACAAATGTTAACTTCCTTCCTTTCCTAACTGCCCGCCCCACCATAGCACATAACAGTTCTCCCTTCTTAGAACCAGCTGTGCTCAAGATGAACCATCTGTGGCTGTCAAATCAAAGATGGCAGCTGTTCCCTCTGTGCCTTGCAATGTTACACATTTAATACAACTATTGCAACTGAGATGGGCTCATTATCACTGGATGGAATGAACTTTCTCAAAGGAAGCTTCTTAGAGTAAGGGTGTCATGATTTTCACTTATCAAATAGCATACCCAGAAGCAGAAAAGGTAAATTTTAATTAGTATTTTTTTTTTTTTTTTTTTTTTTTTTTTTTTTTTTTTTTTTTTTTTTTTAGCAAAATACAACAGAAACAGAAAGAATAACAGAAAATGTCTTCTTGGAGCATGCTTCCTAGAGGGGACAATAAATTATAAACAATATTGACATATTTGTAGGTGCGGTGATTTTAATAGGTATGGCCCCCATAGGCTCATGTGTATGAATGATTGGCCCTACAACGAGGAGGTGTGGCCTCGTTAGAAGAAGTGTGTTACCATGGAGGCGGGGCTTTGATAAGTGTTCAAGCTGCACCCACTGTGAAACACATCCAGTCCCCTTCTGCCACCTTCCCATCAAGATGCAGAGCTCTCAGCTCCTCCATCATCAAATCTGCCTGGATGCTGCCATGCTTCCCACCATGGGGATAATGGACTAAGCCTATGAAACTCAAACCCATCCCAATTAAACGTTTTCCTTTGTAAGAGTTGCCGTGGTCATAGTGTCTCTTCACAGCAATAGAAACCCTAACTAAGACAAGTAAATGTCTTATAAATTATCCTTTTCCAATGAAAATCAAATATTTGTGCTTAGAAAATCAAATTGAATACCTTCTATCAGCAGACATACATACATGCAAGGGGAAATTATTAAAGGTATGAAGCAGTTTTGTATTCGCACACAGTACCCCTGCCTTCTCAACAGAAGGGAGCAAACTCAAACAATTTACTTGCCAAATTAAATAACTGAATCAAAGGGCAAAAAGTCTACTCAGTGTTATTTTTCAGGAAGGAAATGTTAGAAAAGTAGCCTAGCTGCCCTCCCTAGAGCCAGAGGCTAAAGTTATTAGCATTTGCGCAGGAGCAAAAGGGGACAGAAAATAACAGTCCATAGGAAGGGGCATGGAAAGATTCAATATGTTGGGATTCAACTTTTTAAATGACTTTATCCAAAAAAATCTGGGGAAACTGGCATTTATTAAAAGGTAGCCATCAAAGAGTAGAAACTTCAGATTCAGTTCTCAGATCGGAGACCCCTACCTACAATCATAAACATCAGAAAGGCAACACCTACTAATAATGTTTTGTCTTCTCTGGTGGTTAGCACTTGAGCAAAACTCAAGACAGCACTACTCAGGCCTTTCCTCTGTGGCCACACTCGGGTGACTCTAGGAAAATAGGGCTCCGATGGCTATGATATGACATAATGCATTCCATCCAGCCCTGTTGATAAAGCGCGCCTCCTCTTTTACATTTTCAAAAGTTATCATCCACTCTTTACAGAATAAACCAAGAACTCACAACGGTTCAATTTCCCTGGCATTTTACGGGAAATCGGGGCCATTTACTGAATCATAAGCAGTTAAGCTAATATTTTCTTAAGATAAATTTAAACCTTATTCTAAAGTTTGGAAACGGACTTTTGACATCTCATGCATACTTCTATTATTGCTAATCTCAGCACTTAACTTTGGCATCACGTTCCTTTGGATTGTAAACTTGAGGATGGTAATCCTGCCTTATATTTTAAAGTAATGGGGTATTAAGAAGCTGCTAGGTGATACGTTATCTTTGAAAATCTCAAAAAGGTTAATGCCATAATATTACATTATTTTTTCTTATGAAAAAGATCAAATTACAACCGGAAAATATAAGTAAATTACTCAGTTGTTAGGAAAGTCTCTATGTACAAAGAAGAGGAAGAAGCTTGATTGGTTCGATTTCAGATTAGCACCTGCTGGCTGTGTTCATAGGTTATAATCTCAGTGCCTGGTTTTAGCTTCATAAGTGAACGCAAATTCACTTTATCTGCAGCGCACACACACACCAGGAGGAGGAACACGTAAATGACTCCTGCTTTGGGGAGGTCCTTCGGCAATGGGAAGAACATTATTCTTACTAAACTAGGGTAGGTGCTAAGATATGATTTATGTGCCAATAAACCAAAGTATTTCAGGTGCACAAAGTAAACCTAGGTGTAAAGGACTGTGAATATTCTTTCATTGCAGATTATCAAGGCACTTCCCAAAAGTTAGGAATACATCACATATCCTTCCTCAGCTTTTAAACTTTGTCACCATCACTTACCAAATTGATGTTAAAAATATGATATTTCATCCTGTAAATTGAAGCATAGATCCCAGATACGGTAATAGCCATGGTATTTACGGAAGTGGCTATGGAACCCTCCAGCTATGTTGCTAGGGAGGGGATGCCTCAAAGCACAGAAAGAGACCCCAAATTGGCAGAGTAGGTACCCTGCTATCACAAGCCTTGGTTTCATCTTCAAATAATAATTATAGTCATCACACAAAATGCCCTCCACTCTCGTTTCATTTTTTATAGCCTGTAAATTAGAATACTACGGGTTGACCTAAGCTTCCAAGCCGTGCAATGGTCTGGTGCATCACTAAAAGTAAAAATGCCTTTAGCCATTTAAATATCTACCACAGTTCACAGAGTGCAGTGGAGGTGGTGGTGGATAGGCAGTGACAAGATGCAGAGAGCGAGCTGGGCCCAACAGCACATCAGTTCACACGGGTAAATTCTTCAGCTAGTACACACTGTCCAATAAAGCCTGCCTAATCTGACGAGACTGTGGGTTGAGAAGAATACTTAAGGCTAAAAAAACAAAACAAAACAAAACAAAAAACAAGATGGTTGAGGAACTCAAGGATGTTGAGATGAAAAGAAACACGTTTCAGGTGGTTTTCTCCTCTTCCTCTCTTGCCTGTCTGCGGTTCCTCTTCCTCAACCTATTCCTTGAGGTGTCTGATGAGCTACCCTGAGCTCCTGAGCCTCGCTTGGGCCCTATCTGCTCGGGCTCTTTTGCATCTTCTATCCTCACTCACCGCTAGGGAACTTATGCCCTTAAAGCATTTTTTTTTTAATTCTTGAGTTTTTATTTTTATTTTTTTAATTTTATTTTATTAATTTATTCATATTACATTTCAATGGTTATCCCATCCCTTGTATCCTCCCATTCCTCCCTCCCATTTTCCCCTTACTCTCCTCCCCTATGACTGTGACTGAGGGAGACTTCCTCCCCCTGTATATGCTCATAGGGTATCAAGTCTCTTCTTGGTAGCCTGCTATCCTTCCTCTGAGTGCCACCAGGTCTCCCCATCCAGGGGATGTGGTCAAATATGAGGCACCAGAGTTCATGTGAAAGTCATACCCCACTCTCCACTCAACTGTGGAGAATGTCCTGTCCATTGGCTAGATCTGGGTAGGGGTTTAAAGTTTACTGCCTGTATTGTCCTTGGCTGGTGCCATAGTTTGAGCGGGACCCCTGGGCATTTAATCTTTTCTTCCTCTTAATTCCCACCAATCCTGTTCCTCTTGCACCATGGAAGCTTTATCTGGATGTGATTTTTAAGCAGTCAACACAGATGCTAAATCGCTACACAAACACACACACATATATATATGCATACATGTATGTACATATATACACGTATCACAGAGTTCAACTAATAAACACTAGCGAACTGACCGTTTAGGCAAACAGAATTTCCTCAGCATCTGCCACTTCGATAATAAAGCTTGCGGCCTGACGGTACATTACTTTTTACATTTTTTACCACCATCCAACCTTTTATACAAGCTAACTCACTATTTATATATGCTCATATTTATCCCTCCTCTCCCTAATCTCTACCATCAAGTAAAGTAATACCAATATTAACCCCAGTATAGTTAATATTTCCAATCTATGACCCTTGGATACGGTGTTTCCTTCCTCAAAACAGTAGTTCTATTTGATGTGTGTAAAATACAAGGCCGGCCACGTCATTTCTTGGCCAAAATTCCTCTGTGATTTCCAACAGACATAAGGCAAATTTTAAAGTCTTAGGTAGGCAAAGCAGTTTCTCTGTCTGCTGCTTCCTAAATTCATAAGACCCGGAACTCCTAGTGGCCTTAACACACCCCCTCCAACCCTGTCCCAGCTGCTTAAAAGTAGGGATCCCGTCGCACTGAGAGAATTGCATGGTGAGATGTGGGAGACCACCGGGAGATGTTGTCAATAGTGAAAATTTCCTGAGTCAGCAACAACTAAAATTAATTGAAAGCTCAAACAAATAATAAATTGAAGATGCTTCTACCTACCCTGGCCCATGGTAACCCCACACAGCTTCAGTATAGCTCTGCTCCTAGACACACGATACATGATACATGAATTTTCCAGTGCATCCCATCACACCACTCAAGGTAAAACACATTGCCTGGACCGCCTTACCTCAGAACCCAAACTGTTGGAAGTAAGTGGAGTTTCCTGATCTTATGGAAATACTGTGGTACTTTCTTTATAAAACAAAAACAAAACAGTTTTATAATATTATTTCTCAGTATGTAAGTATCAGATAAATATATCTTTGGATATTTGATTTTATAAATTGCTGCTATGGTGGCTGATTGTTGTTTTGGGGTGTGTGTGTGTGTGTGTGTGTGTGTGTGTGTGTGTGTGTGAAATGAATTTTGTCTTATTATATAACTTCCAAGAATTTTAGAATTGGCTATTTTGTGCTATGTGTATATGCAAAGTAGTCTTCTCAGTTATAATTTAAAAATCAAAATATTGGCCTAGCGGTAGTGGCATTTGTCTTTAATCCCAGCACTTGGGAAGCAGAGGCAGATGAATCTCTGTGACTTCGAAGGCAGCCTGGTCTACAAAGCAAGCCGAGGACAGGCAAGGCTACACACAGAGAAATCCTGTCTCGATAAACCAAAAAATAAAAATAAAAATATTGATACTTTGAAAAAAATTGAGGCTGGTATATGTCCTTTTATTAAATATTCAGCCAAGATTAACTTTATGTTTTTAAAAATGCAAGTATAATTATCCAATTAGTATGCAAATTTTATTTTTTCTTTAATAAATGGTAGGATTATATGCACACTAAATAATTGTTTTTATAATAAATTCATTTATAATATTATCAATAAATACTTGATTTGTATACCAATTTTATATGCCAATATACCTTGGGTCATGTAAAAAATGTCTTTAATGGAAATGGTTTGTGAGCTGAAAGAGTTCAAGAAGCTGTAATCTGATCACTCTTCACTATTTTTGAGGACCACATAGCAGCAGCATCCTCCAAAAAGATGTTCCATGCTCAGTTCTCACATGAGGCTGGAGTACAGACTCCTTGTCTCTGCTCCTATATTTGTTTGACCTCATTATTTTATTGCCAATTTCTCTCTACACCATAAGATGCAATTAATGCCTATGAACAGTTCTTTTCAGTTTCTTTTTTAGGGAAGAAGAAGGGAAGGAAATGGGGAGGGGAGGAAGAGACAGAAGGGAGGGGGAAGGGAAGAAAGAGGGAAAAGAGGATTTGAATAGAATGTATAATATCATTTTGTAACCCACAAATATATAAAGGGAATTAGAAGGAAAACATTTGTAAGCAAAGTCATGAAATGCAGGACTTCAAGAAATAAAGAAAAATATAAGGAAGAAGATATATGAAAAGGAATCAGACTATGCATTGTCTTTGGTTAAGTGCTTCAGTCTCCACAAGTCCCTCTTGGCTCTGTTGGTCTTCTTGTCCTGCCACCTCCAGGTGCTTCTCTCCACCCCAACACACACACACACACACACACACACACACACACACACACACACACACACACACTTTTTGACCAATGTTTGGCTGTGAGTCTCAGCATCTGTTTGGATCAGCTGCTGGATGGAGCCTCTCAGAGGACAGCTATGCTAGGCTCTCATCTGTGAGCATAACAGGGTATCATTAATAGTGTAAGGGCTTGGCTTTCCCCCATGGGGTGGGTCTCAGTTGGGCCAGGCTCTGTTTGGAGACTCCCTCAATCTCTGTTCAGAACAAGAGGGGAATTTCGGTCAAGTAATCAAGAACCAGAATTACCAAATTAGAGAATCTTAAAGTCACTGATAAAATGAAACTTGAATAGTAGAGATTGTACAGCCATTAAAAAGCATCATTATGATAGTAGACCCCAGATTGTGCCATGGCACACACCTGCAGTCCTACTCTGAAGGCTAAAGATCTCTTGTGTCCATGGATCAACAGCCAATCTGGGCAACATAGCAAGACCCCATCTCCCAGAAAGGAAAAAAACCTACATCTCTAGATACGATACATTAGACAAGAAGAAAGTCTAGGGGGAACAGATAGAAGTGTGTTGTATTTTCTACACTAAGACACAATGAGGAATTGAATTGGGAACTTTGATTTGGTGATGTAGAAAAGAAATAGTCTTACCAGAAATTTCTGGAGAAAGACTTGCCAGGGATCAATAACGAGTCAGCAATAGGAATCTTGGGTGACTTTAAGAATGGTGGCTGTGCTGATGGCCAGTGAAATTTGCAGGTGGTGCAGGCTTAAAAACATTGGCAATGAATGTAAACGGAGGTATGCTCATCTTGAAGGCTCATCAGGAGAAGTATTTGGATATACTCAGAGTTGTAACCCAGGACAGTGACTCTGGCTTCAGAGGTAGACTAAGGACTTGTTTGTATAGTCAAGGGGTTGAGAAACAAATGTGGCTATCTGTATGAAGAACCATTAAGTTCATATTATTTCCTACACTACATTTGAAATAGATTTAACTAGGTACACTACAGTATCTAAAGCATACTGGTACAAAGTCCTCACAAGATATCATGGGGACTTAGTTCTCCCCACTTCCTTTTGTGTACATCGTAGTGTGTGTCTAAGGATGTCACATCAGAGATCATACAACTAGACTCACCTTCGTGCTCCATTCTGTGAACTGTATTGCTGATATCTGAAGGATTCTTTGTACAGTATTTGTATTGGTTTGTATCCATATTACTTTGAGGAATCTGGTTTATAAATGGTATACGTGGGGCGGGAGATATGGCCTAGTAGCTAAGAGCAGTTGCTTCTCCTACAGAGAACCTGGATTCATTCTTCAACCCCACACAGAGGTTCACAACCATCTGTAAGTCCAATCCATCAACTTGGTGGCTTCCATGTGCACTGTGCAAGCAGTACATACATACAGGCAAAACACTCAAACAAGAATAATACTATTTTTAATAATATAAAGGGATTCTAAACTACCTAAAAGTTGCCATATGGGACAACTAGTTCTTGTTTTCCCTCTCCTCCTCCTGTCTCTTTCTCTGCCTGTTGATGTGTCTATCTCTGTAGGTCTCTGTCTTTCTCACTGTCATACTGTCTCTGTCTCTCTGTCTGTCTGTCTGTCTGTCTGTCTCTCTCTCTCTCTCTCTCTCTCTCTCTCTCTCTCTCTCTCACACACACACACACACACACACACACACATATACACACACACAAAGAGAGAGAGAGAGAGAAAGAAAGAAAGAGAAAGTATTCTTAAAGCCAAGATTATTTTACTTAAGAAGAATCTACTACAATTTCAAATGAGTCTAATGTACGTAAAACAATCTGTATTTTCTCCACACCTAGTAGGTGCTAGTCACACATTTAGAAGTTAATGCATATTTACTGAGCGGCTATGGTCCATTACTATACTTGCAATTCTGTGTCAAGCAAAAGAACTTCTGTTTCTAAATCTCCAAAACCAGAGGATATAAAATCCAAGATGAAAAAGGACTGTAAAAAATCATGTCACCAACTATTAATTGAAAACTCCTCAGTAAAACATGCCCACCTTGTGAGTTTTAAATAATACTTTTTAAACCTGAATAAAAGGAACCTTCAGCACTTGTGAGAATGGTGGCTGAAGTGCATTTTCTGTCAGGGCTACAGGCATTCTTAGAAGTTTGGGCTGCAGGACTTATCAGCTGCTACACATCTCTCCAAGTCTTAGTGTTGTTAATCACGATAGATGGCACAGCAGTTAACGCCGCTGTTAGTAAGACCGTGGCAAAGATTAGAAGGTTATCACACAGATATAAGCAGGAGTCCCGGGATTCCTATCTAACATATGAAATTAACAACTAATGGGTATCTCTCTTTGATGGTTGATTTGATGGAGTGTGTGTGGATAAAAGTCAACAAGTGAACAACTTGATTGTCTGCTGAATTAATAGAACGGAAGGGCTTTAAACGGTTCTGAAAGCTAATTTGATTCAGAAGCCTTCCGTGAGGTTCCAGCTCTTTTGTGAGGCTGGTGAATAAAATGCTGGCAATTCATTCCGAGTGAAAACAAGAGCATTAGCCACTTCCGTTCTTGGAATAAAAACAATCATATGTAAAAATGGTCTTTTCAAGGAGGCAGCACAAAACTTATGAGTATGTTTATATTATCCTCCAAATAAACACTGGAAATTAAAATAAAGAGAACCTGCTCTTTGGATTGGCCTTGAATTCAGTCATTTCTATTTTCATCTCTCCCTTACGTTTTCCTTGACAGACATTTCATTTATTTGTATTTACTTCCCTAACTTTTTTTTTCCTTTTCTAGGCCCATTTAAATTTCAATTGCTGGTAGAACTTGCATGCTTGAACCCGTGGTGGCAGTTTTTAGATTCTGATATGGTATTAAAAACACAGAACAGGGGAGACACACTATTTGCAAAGGTTCACCTCAAGCGACCATTAAGCTCCAACCACCCCAGTTTCCCTCTATCTCAAGCTACCCGTGCTCTGAGGAGCCAGCACATTTTTGTCCTGATATGCTTCTCACTTGACCTTCTGGACAGACCTCTCGTATCCCCAGACACCAGATGAAAATGCTCATCCTGGGTATAGCTTTTCCCAGCTGCCACTTTTCCACCATCCCCTGGCCTAAGCTGACACAGCAGCCTCTGTGTACTACCAGTGTGTCCCACCACCATCCATACTCAGTTAAGCAGGCTGAGAGGCTCTCTGACTTGCTCCTCCTTCTGGATTTTAAATTATAAAAGCAATAGCTATGCAAATGTCACTTACTGTGCCTAACAAAGGGCCTAGTACAGACATCCCCAGTAAGCACTGTTGATCAAAAGACAGTTGAGAACAAGGAAGAAGCATCATCACAAACCAAATCCGCTCAAAAGTAAATCTCTGCTAAAGTCGGCCAGGCCCCACTTGGGATTCCCTCCAGAAAACGAGTCAAAACAGTGTGAGGTAAAGGATACACCCAGTTTGACTCTGTCTTCCACAATAGGCTCCCAACATCTTCAGGAAGTCTTTCTCAAGAGAACTACCTCCTTGTTTAGGTCATGGTTGGGCCGCCATGTTGGTGAGGCTTTACGCTTACAGTTTCTGATGCTACTAAAACATATAAAGTGACATCTAAGTAGCATTATACAGATTCAATAGATTTTATTTGGGGACATGTTTGTATATACAAATACATACTTGATGAAAAAAGAAGCCATGAATTTGAAGGAGAGCAGAGAGAGAGGTATGTGGGAGGGTTTGGAGGGGAGAAAGAAAAGGGAGAAATGTTGTGATTAAAATACAGTCTCAAAAATAAGCAAATAGAAGTTAATAAAAATATATTTATATAATAAACAGAAGGACAGAGAGAGAAAAAGAGACAAAGGCAGACAGAGACAGAGAAACAGAGACAGAGAGAGACAGAGAGAGAGAGATGCCGCATGGGCCTGTATATCTGAGAACTACTTTTTTTTACTTCTGAAAACTTCCAGCTTCATTTCTATTTTTCTCATGAAAACCTATCATCCAGCTAGTCCATACACTTTTAGTTAGCTAAGCCTTATTTCTTAGTAAATTAAAAAAAAAAGTTAAATCATAATCTCTAAAATTTAGTATCAATTTAAATTCTAGCTAAAACAATACAGGGAGGTGATGTCAAGTGATAAATGCAGAATTCCTAATGGTTTGCATGTTCTGAACCATGTGGAGCTGTTGCCAGCATCAATCTGTTAATAATAAAAAGGTGAGGGAGAAAGACACCCAAATGTCAACCATGGTATCCTCTAATCTGCACATCGCTGCCCTGCCTTCTTCCCTCTGTGTTTCTGTATTTTCCAAGCTCTTAAAAATAATAATTTGGGAGGTGAAATTGTGGCTCAGGGAGCCTAACATGCTTGAAGCTTCGGTTCTCACCCCCAAAACCACACACATGCAAAACAAGATAACTGTCATGTAATAGTTCTATAAACAGAGCGATGTTACTTGATTTTCTAAATAGTCCTTGGCATGTAGTACATACGAAAAAGACCCCTGTTCTTCAGAACTCATGTTCTTGGGTCACAGAGGTCCTGATTATTTCCTTTGTGCATAAAAGAAACATGAGTCTTGGCAGCAGCCTGTAAGGGTGAAGAGTCTGCATTTTTAATTTCCTAATTTGATGATCTTGAAGTATTTAAATAATGTTGGTTGCCTCCTATGAAGGAAAAAAAAAAAACCAGATAATTCTATCCACTCCAACTCAAACAGAATTTGTGTATTTCCCCACAAGTGCAGGCATTGGTTCCTTCCTGGTTTGTGATGGTCTGGGAAGGGATCTTGGGTCCTGGACGCAAGGAAGGGATGAGTCCTAGTCTTGGGCAGAAACAACTACTGCTGCCTAAGCGGGAAGGGGCAGTGAGTTGGCTTGAACAAGTAGACATGGAATTGCAAGTGATGCCACAGAAACATCTTCAGCATAGCAGTTTCCACAGAGTGGTTCCATACACCTCCCCCATGCCCTTTTTTTTTTTTTTTTAATCAACCTGTAAGTTCTCCAACTAAAGATTCTCTACTCATACAAATTCCAATAATTTTCACCTCTGGGGAAGATGTGCTCTGAATTTCTGATTATATGTGCAATGAGATAAATGATGTTGCTATTACAGCATTGCTGGTCTATGACTTTTCTCTCCTTTTAGAGACGTTCATGAATTGCCTATTGGAGTCACATGATCCACTACACATGATCCACTAGTGAGGAAGTCAGAAGTTAGTGACTGGCCCAAAACCACACTGTCACTACACACTCAAAGAAGGCTGTAACTCAGACTGCGTGATCATGGTTGACAGTCTGTCTTTCAAATACAGTAAAGACTTGTCAGACAAGAAAGTGATTTAGGAACACCTCCTAGACACACAAAAGTATAAACCTCTTGTCTGATGAGAGGTTTTTACAAACATTTATCAAATCCTACAATCATTGAGCAAAATCAGAACTAAGACAAAAATCCAGCTAAACACACAAATCATACAAAGAAGTTATGTAAAAGTCAGGTATGAAAACCCAAGGTGTGAGTTGTATAACTCTCAGCATAAAATATGGTCTTTTATTATAAGCAACACATGTGTAAAGTCAGAAATTTACACATAGTTCAACTATTCTAAAGAATGTGCTACTCAAAGACTCCTATCCTAAATCTTTCTGTGGGTGAAGAATCTTCTTTTGGCAAAGCAAATTCCCATGATTTATGGCTTAACGATTTTCAAAATACTCAACTCAGATACAGTAAGATAAAGCCAACTTTCACTTTTTTCCAGTCAAAGATACTACAATGGAATGTCATAGGGCACAATTAGTATGTACTATTGGCTAGTGTATGAGTTTTTCATATTTCATATGTTTATTACAAAATGCATGATTATAGCTTAAGTCTAAATCTCATTGTCATTATTAGCACCCAGCTCAGCTAGCTTAACTTCACCAAAAAGAAAAAAAATTGAAATCTACAATATCAGTGTCACGAAATAACACTCAGGACAAGAGAATGGTAGTGCTCTGGAAGAGGAACTGACTCTCAGAACTAAGACATTAAGTCATCATTTTCCAGGCTGCCAAGATGGCTCAGCTGGTAAATGTGCTTGGGCCACAGTTGGTAACTTGAGTTTGAGCTGCAGAACCCACATGATGAAGGGAGTGGCCAACTCCCACCATCTCAGACCTATCTGTGGTGGTTTGAATGAGACTAGGCTCATGTGTTTGAATACTTGGTCTGGCCGCAGATTCACTCCAAAGGACACATATAGTGGAAATAGAAACTATTCCTGAAAGTTGTCCTCCGCCTCCACACCACACACCCCTCACACACATACACACCAAGTAAACAAAGGCTTAAGATAGAACGTAGAAGGGGAAATCATTTTCCCTGATTTTTTTGATCTTCTCCCCCATACAAAGGTTCCTTTTTACATTGCTGTAACTTAGTAGGCACTGTGAAACAAAAACAAATATGTTTCCAAGTTATTTATGAATGTATATGTGCTTGCATTCTTCACAGAATACTTCAGCATATTATGTCATACTATGTGTGGTAGTCTGAATCTGAATGGGCCCTATAGATCCCTATGTTTGAATATTTGGTCTCCAGTTGGTAGACTTTCTTGGGAAGGATTGGGAGGCATAGCCTGTGTGTCACTAGGGTGGGCTTTGATGTTATAAAATCTAAGAAACTCCCAGTTAGCTCTCTCTGCCTCACACTGGTGTATCAGATGTGAGCTCTCAGCTACTACCCTGATGCCATGCCTGCCTAACTGTTGTCATGTCCCCTACTATGATGATCATGGCTCCACCCCTCTGAAACCATGAGCCTAATAAATGTTTTCTTTTATAAGTTGCCTTGGTCATGGTATCTTATCGTGACAATAGAAAAGGAACTGTACTTTTATACTATGTTAATTTCCTAATAGTAAGGTAGAAATTCCTAAAACAGAGCCCAATAAATCTTATTCAAAATGGTAATGGTGTTATTCTTCTCACTGTCATTACAGTGATCGTGAAGAGCACTAGGCTCATAAGAGGCAGCATTTTCCTGGAATCCGAGCCCACAGAAGACAGAGGCAAGAAGACCACAACCTCAGGGTCCACCTGATATGAGTGAGACCCTATCTCACAAACAATAGAAAAGCAGAAAAGGGAAAAAGGAAAGGGGGTTCTCAGTTGTGACCTCCTTCTCTCCCAGGGAGCTGGGCGTAGTCCATCTTTTCCTCGTCCCCTCTTCTTTTTCTTCTCATATGAGACAAGGATGTTTTTCCAAATGTCTCCATCAGTGGGGAAAAGAAGATCTCCAAATTCCCGGAGGACGTAAAAGGAAAATGATCGTTTCTCATGTTAAATAGTAAGAACGATAGTAATCCCCCTCATTGGAGACTGTTCTGAGAATTAATTATTAAGTTTCATTCATAAAACCATTGGAAACACACAGCTCTCATAGTAAACTCTTGAATGACGTTGGTTCTCCATAATCGTTAGTCATGAGTAGATGCTCCTAGCTTTTTTTTTTGAAACATAACTTTGTTCCTGGTCTGCAATTTCTTTGGCGTGTGATCTACTCATGACAATAACTCATAACAACTGATAACTGTTCCAGTTACCACTTCACCACCTCACTTCTTACTCACGCGGTGAAGAAGAACATCTGAAGTCTGATGTCTCAGTTTCCTGAGTTCAAAACCGTGATATTGGGCAATCTTTTTATGTCTTAACTCTCTGGTGCCAAAGGTTAACTATTCTATGAGCATGGCTCAGACTTACACCCCAGCCTGACAAACCATCGGTATTGTACCACTAACTAGCCACCATCGGATGCCCTGTGCAAGCACTGTTCTAGGCATTTTGCAGCATGAGCTCCTCTCTAACCCTTTCAGCTACATCACCACACAAAGAGGAGCCAAGAAGACTAGAGGAACTAAACAACTCTCTCAAAGCACAAAGTGTTACAGCTCAAGCATGAAGAAGTGTCCTCCAAAAGCTACAAGTGTTTGAACAGATGGCCCAGCTCTGGGAAGCTGTGTAGCTTTTAGAAACTGACACCAGGCTGGAGGAGATGGGTTGTGACATTATGACCTTAAATCACCTAAGGTTCTGGCAAGTCTCACTTCTCCCACATTCAAGAAATCATTCTGCCATTACACTGCTTTATCCAGGTATTTTATCACTGTGAGGAAAGGAGTAACTAAAATAATATGGAGGTGATAGACTCACAGTCCAGAGGGCTCCCCTGCTCACCTGCTACCAAGGGCAAAGCCCAGGAGACAAGTGTGGCTTCTCTGTGGTTCTCAGAATGTTCTTGAAGCACGAACAATAAGAAAGGCAACCCAAATATCTGTCAGTGGGTTCCTTGCCCACTGTTGTCTCTGGATGCTGGCTACCAAAATAAAATAACGAAGTCACTTGTGGGATTTGCATCTCAGGGAGGATACTGAGTGTGAGGACTTCTCAAGACAGTTGATGATGTTGAGGTGAGCAGTGTTACCCACCCCCCACCCAACAGATGCTACCGTGGATAGGGAAGTAAATCTTACAGAGTGACATCTGGGGTAACACAGAAATAGCAACAAAAAGCCAAACACACATCATCTCTGTTCCCAGATAACAGCTTATATGCTTCCTCTGGGACTGTTATTTGCAGGATTTCGAGAGGCTAATGGAGCAAAGGACATGTTCAGTGTATATGAGACTCTGGGGCCAATCCCTAGCACCAACCAACAAACAACAAAAAATTCAACTGTAATTCCTATTCACATATTTACATTTGATATTTTTTATAATAGTGTTCTAATTCGGTGCTGACCCTGCATTTCTCATTGGGCTAAATACTTTGCATTCAGTTGTTTGTTTGTTTGTTTGTTAATTATTGATATTCTTCAACTTCTCAGTGAAGATTGTATCCCTATTCCTCTTCAACAGTAAGGAACTGAGGTACACAGGCTTGGTGAGGTACTCGTGTCATTCTGGCACTCGAGAGAAGAAAGCTGAATTAGGAATTGGAGTCTATTCTAGGCTACATAGAGAGGCCCCTGTCTCAAAATGTAAAAAGCAAGAAACATGTAAAACTCTGAGTCCTTCTACAACTCAAGGAACTTGACCCGAGTAAGGGCAGTAAAGGAATGAAGAAATGGCGGACACCTACACAAGAAAGCTGAGTTATGTGGACTGGCCTCCCAGATGGAGAAGCAACAGCATAGCGTATTTATTATAAGGAGTTGAACAGAGGCAAGGCTATTGCATACACTTGAACAAAGAGGCAGGGTTATCGAAAACAGCTAAACAAGGAAGACTTTATAGAGACAGGTTTAGCTAACCTTGGTAAGAACGGTCTCTGTAGGGGATTAATATTTTCAGGCCTCAGCTATCTGGAGGGAGAAAGCAATGGCGAACATTTTCTGTGCCCCATCAACATCTACATGTGGGCACCGCCATTCCCAAGAGCCTTATTCCGGGCGGGGTGGGGAGGCGTTTTTCATAGATCTGAGCCTATGATCCTCGACAAGACCATGGCAATGCTCCCCACAGTAGGAACCTTCCTTAAGTTCACATATTGAATAAATGGATTCAGTTCCGGGCCCTTCAACCACTAGACTTCAAAGAAAACTATTACGTACACTTTTTATTAGCACTTATCAGTGACATCGGCGCAATGGGAGCTCTGAACAAGGTGTTTTCCTTCCTTCCGGCTGAAGGGCCACTGAGAACATAGAAAGTCCTCTGTAAAGAGAAACGACTGCCACACATTTCCGGCAGGCTGGAGCCCCAGCTGGAAGGCACTGTTTGGCATTCTAGTTCTGAAAGGCCAAGTTTCACAAAGTAAAACCTCCACTTTGTGTGTATGTGTGGAAGTGATTAGTCATTTAATACTGGAAGCCCTACCTGGAACACATTTCTTAATACATTTTTTTCCCATGCATGATGTCTTTCCACAATTTATTGCCACATTTTATTAAACTCTTGTTACCTAGCGTGTAATTGGAATCATCACTGATACATGAAACACGAGTATACAAATCTGAAACAGAGTGGAGGCAGGTCAAAAAAGTCACAGCAAAGCTAATTTTGAAAGTGGAGGGAAGACAGAGGCTGTAGTGTAATGAATTGCTGACTCCTTCCAGCCCAGGGCACCATCTCCCAGAAAGAAAATCATCTCATTCCCGACACCCACATAAACCTGATTCTCTGGGAGTGAGAAACGGGGAGCTAAAACACTAAAAAGCCAACAAAGAGAAATAGGAGGCTTGCCACAATACATGCCTTTCCCTGCCTGGATTCTTCTGAAACAGAAACTCTACCAGAGGAAAAGCACAAAGTGCTTTCTGTGGCCATTCTGATGAGGAGTTTTTCTTCACTGTTTGGACTTTTGGCCTTAAAATATTAACCATCTGTTGTCCTCAGCCCTTTCCTAGATGCCAAGTGCACCGCTTGGCACAGCAGAGAAACAAACTGTTTTATGAATTGAATGATAGATAAATAGTGAATCTAAAAGTGAGGTTTTTTTTTTTTTTAAACTTACTAAATAAACATTGTGGACCTTGTTATGAATCTTTCATAGAGAATTATGTCCTGGGCTATTTCTGTGAAGGGAAAAAACCTGTCTCTTCTCCAGTTTCAGGCTTTTAGAATATTTTTTCTCTGAATTCGCTGTCTCTTCTTTCATCTCCAGATTACAGCCTTATTTTCACCTCAGTGCATTACAGCTATTTCCAGGGACATTCAGAGGCCATCCTAGAACTGTCATGGTGATGGCACTGTTACATGTGCACAGAAAACATGGCACTTATTTTACTGAAAGATGGGCAAAGATCAGCAAGAAAAGAAATGAGACAAAAGAAACGAAGGATTTTCTCACAGTCTTGGCTGTCATCAGGTACAAGCATTCGTATTTCTAATATTAGTTATTATCCATCGCTTAAGCACGGCTGGCTCAGCATAGCTATTATACTTCTTATTATCATCTAGGTATATACAAAGATATATCATCAAATTTCTGTCTTATCAAGGTTTTTTCCCTAGATCTATCTATGCTTTTAATTTTATCTATTTTATTTTATTTTTTACATATTCATTTATATTATTACACATATATACAATAAATTACCTACAGCAAGAAGAACCACGAAACAATCAGGAATTATATAAATGTTACATTCACAGTGTTTTGGCGATTTGTATTTGGCAACCTTGAAAAGAACATCTTTCCTATTATCAAGGTTTTATGGTATCTAAAACATAGAATCTAAAATGAACAGGTTTATAGAAGAAAATATACAAAATGTGAAATTAGCGAATAAAAATATCCAAAATACAATTCGTTTTCATCTACAAGTAATAATCATTATTGTTTTAGTCTATACTATTAAAACTATAATAATCAGGGACAAGCCAAGGAAAAGAATCAGCGAGCAAATTCTCCCTGGTAGGCTCTGTGCATAGTCCATAGCAGAGAACCTGAGAATGAGAGCCAGCCTGCTCAAGACACATACTCTACAATATTGAAAGGTGAGTGTGTGAAGAAAATGGTCATGGAAAGACAGAGACAGAATCCCAGGAATCACTCAACATGAAGGTCACGCCTCTCTTCATGGAAATGGCACTTGGGTTCAGACATAGACCTTAGGAAAAGAGCATTCTGGACAAAGTGTGTGTGTGTGTGTGTGTGTGTGTGTGTGTGTGTGTGTGTGTGTGTGTGTGTGTGTATTCACCTAACAGATGCACTGAAGTGGGATGACATAGGGGCATTTGAGGAGCAAGAAGATCAGTGTTTCTGAAATGTGCTGAATCAGGGTTGTGAGAAAGACAAAGTTGGAAAGTTGAGAAGAAGGGGGTCAAAGGGAGCTTTCGGTGGTAAGGGTTCAATTCTGGAGGCAATGGAAGCTGGTGGGGAGCTTTAAGCAGAATCCTGGATCTGACTGACCAGCATAAGAACCCATCCTGAGCTCTTAAAGGGAAGGAAACAGAGTGGGGCTGGTAAGAATCCTAGCACAGTTGTACAGGCAAATAGAATTCAAGACCAAGTGCCTTGTTCAAATACACGTAGCTAGCAAATGATTGAACTAAAAAACAAATCAAAGCCAGGTTTGTGTCACTCCAGCCACTGCTGAAGCACCCTAGAAATATGTGGCAAACTCATACACATTGATTCAACCAAAGCTGTGCACATTTGCTTTGTTTTAGATTGTCCATCCTACTAATACAGTCATTGATAATCATTGATCATACACTTCAGGCTACTGTGGCTATTTTCTTAAAAATACATTAATGCCTCCACATGCATGCCATGGTGGGCAAGCATACAAACATGTACATTCACATGCACGCACACACACACACACACACACACACACACACACACACCCCTGCATGGATAGATAAATAAAGAAAATAAGTAAATGTAGTAATTACTTCTTATATCTGGGAATATGTACTTACTTGAGTTATATTAATTTTTTTAAATTCTGTGTTTATGTTTATATTAATGTGTTTGTGATAATTCTCAGAGTCAGCTCATATATAATTCTTGGGTTTCATGTGTTGATTAATTTCCCATTTTGTAAAAAAACATTTTAAGAAAACTTTCAGCAAAGAATATGTGAAATATATCTGAGTGCACATAAATCTGATTGTGTCTTTTTGATCACTTCACATCACACCAACAATGTAAAAATAAAAATTCTTTGAGCTTCAAATGTTGTCTGTAAAACTTATATAAATGTCATGTCATCATGACATTTAGTGGTTTAGAGAAAGCCATACCAGCCTGATTTTTTTTTTAACTTCAGAAGGTAATTTTTTCTAGCCTGGATTCTTGCAAGATTTTTTAAAAAATATATTTTATTAATTTATTCATATTACATCTCAATGGTTATCCCATCCCTTGTATCCTCCCATTCTTCCCTCCCTCCCATTTTCGCCTTACTCCCCTCCCCTATGACTGTGACTGAGGGGGACCTCCTCCCTGTGCATATATTGCAAGACTTTTTTCATGTTACATCTTTAAAACTTTTTATAGAACTTGGCTAAAAGTTAATCTTTGCTAATTTTGCCCGAGTATAAAGAATTCTCATTTTCCATGCAGTTCAACGTGTCCCTTCACGGCTGTGTCATCTGTCATTTGTGGGTCTTGCTTCTGTTGCGCTGATTTGGAACTCACAATTAAGGTTATGAACTATTTCAGCCTAAATACCTATGCCTTGCCCCCACCCCAGGAACAACACTTTCTAGTGAGAGCTACATATCTTTAAGTTCTTTTTATCTTCTAGGAAATGTCTTGATATTTTTCTCCAGAACAGTCTTTGCTTCCACACGCTACATGCACATGCCACCTCTTTTATTACATGTGGGTTTACTTAAAAGCTTGATTTATTGCATGTAGCATCTTATCTTAGAACTACTTTTCACAGCTTTCATATGTAACATGTACTTGTTTGTCCTAATAAGTAGTTTTGAAAACTATTTTCTTCCTGTATGTCTTGCAAATTACTACCTTTATAACACATTTTTCTTCCTTTTTTTTTTTTTTAATCTAAAAGTAAAGACAAAGCAACCAAATCTACTGTTTCCATAAGCTGAGTTGGCTGATTTTTCTCAGCCCCCATCGTTTTCTTCTTCTGAAATCCTACTGCAACGCGACAGTCTGTGTAAATCAGTGATGCCAGGGAAACAGTTCTACAAGTTGGAGATGATACATGCAAAGCGGGAGCAGTGGGAATTACTGAAAGAAGGTTCTTCTTACCCGGAAACCAAAATGAAGAGGTTCTTATTCAAGAAGACCAGACCTGAGAATGTTTCAAAGTCAGCGTGGCATGGACGAGAAAGCAAGGATGGAACGTGAAGGGTATACATACAAAAGGTAGGTGGGTTCTAAAGCATTACACTCATTATTTGCTCTGATTACAAATTTATCTGACTATGAACAAAACAACAACAAAAAAAAGGTACTCCAAACTAATTCTACAAGACAATCCATGTGAAAAACTGGTCCCATAACCAAACAAGTTTAGGAAACATTACATTTCCTAACCCATCCCCTTCGGGTAGACCCGCAGTGAACAATAGCACTAAGAACCTTGAGAAAAACCTATCGCCAAGACAGTTGCTACTCTCAGCTTGGAGTTTTCCCGCAACTTGTCTTTACTATCTATTCATATGGTACGGCAGTGCTGGGCAAAGATGCTGGAGAGTGTTGCTGCGTTTGATGAGGAGTTAGTGAAAGCTCTGGCTAGAGATGAAACACAGTGAGATTTACATTCGTGATGACTTACTTTCGTGGTGATGCTGTGGGATAGGCCAGTGGAGGCAAAACTAGAAAACAGAAGAACATCAGCGGTTACCGCCCAATAGGAAGCAGAAAGGTATCCATGAAAATAGAACAACTTATAATGTCCTACTATCGCTGTGGAACCTCGGAAAGTGGGGAGGGGGCGGGGCCAGCTGCATTTGAGGTTGAGGGGAAACAACAGAAGAGCCCACCCTGCCTGCCTTCCTTGGTATATGCACAGATAATATATAAAGCCCATTTGCAGGAGAACTGTGGCCAGATCTTCAACCTCCAATTTTGTCTCTTCACATTTCTTCCAGAAAAGAACCTCAGAGCGCTCCTGGTTGTTTTTCACTCTTTAAATTGGATAAAGGGCAATTTTGTCCTTTGTGTTTCCTCTGCCATTTCCAACTACATTTATTCCTGAATTGTCACATCCATTTTTTTTTTTTTCTTTAAGAGAGTTATCTTATTTTTGTTCCTTAAGAGTGTGATGTTTTCTTTAAGGCAGAGAACAGTCCTCTGGCTAAATAGCCCAGGTCACAAAGCTGTCAAAGTCCGTTTTATTTTTCTAGTCAGCTCTGCAAAGCCTTTTCAATATTGTGCTGGCTCCAGTTGATTTGCCCCTACTCTTCATACTAAAAACTGGAATGTTTCCTACATAAAATTGATTTTCTTACCACTTCCCTCCAGCCATTCGTTCAGAAAAACAATCAATATGCCCTAATAAAGGGTTAAGCAGAGCCACTGATCCATTGCTGTCTTATTAATTCCATTTCATTATTTTTATAAATTCAAGGTTTCTTTTGTCTGTTGCTGTCTAATAGTAACTAAACCCCCTAACAAAATATACTAGGAACTGTAAGGAAATGAACTGGGTAATTTCATTTCAGGCAAAGTTATTATCATAATGCTTTTATACTAGGAATTGTACAGATCGTCCCAAATGTCCTTACCAGAATTTTGAACAGAAACTCTTTGAAATTCACTGAAGGATTAGAGACTATGATTGACAATACGAGCATCTCTATATTATTTTCTTATGCCCTTTACATAAAATACACATTAGGTTTAACTTAAAAAAAAAACTGAGACCTTGATCAGCCCCTTTCTTTAATTGTATATTGCCTCTCATTCTAAATGAAAATGATTCTACTACCTGTCTCATCCACCTGTGCTGGAAGTAGATGTTGTTTTTAAATTGGAAAGCCAGGGGAACACCCATTTTGAAATGATAACGCTCGTGTGAGGAGCCAACGGGTGGCTAGCAAGCTGCGCAGCTGTCTTGGGAAAGGACACATGAGAAGGGACAAAAGATACAATGGTACTAAGGTAGCAAACCTGAAGGAGAGCCAGAGGAGGGCTGTGGGCGGAGCAGGGCTCATGCAAGAATGTGAAAGGAGATGAAGTTCAAGAAGTGAGGGGAGCAGGACGGGAAGGCAACATTTTGATCAGAAGAGGAGATCTGGAAAAGATTTGTAGATGCGCTAACTGGTGTTTATTAAGTCATCCACACACTTAAAGAATAGGGGTTAGGGACATTCCTGGCAATTTTTTTTTTCAGATTTCTTATCAATTTTCAGAGAGTCATGGAGTCGTGAGATTTTCAGAAATGGCTGTAAAACCATGAAGATAATTTCAAGAAAAGTTGACAGTGGCCCCTACAAATTCTCTCTGTGTTGGTATTTACTCTAGACTTTTTGTGATAGGAATTCCAAGCTATGTAGTAGGCTTTAGACATTACAAGAAAAGAGTACAGTGGTGCCAAGTGTCAATACAGAATTCCGTGTATGTAATAGAGCCAGGCTTCTCGGTAGAGTGCTGCTCCAGTTTCGATGTTGAAAACAGTGCATAGACTTGCCAGAGCGAAAACACAATAATACCTACAAAATTGCTGGAGTAACCCGTGCAAGAGAAAACCAGGGTCCACACCATGAGAACTGGAGTGGGACTGAGGATAGTGCACTCGTTAGAAGGAAGCAAAGCTTCAGGGTTTTCTGGTATCTTAAAAAAAAAAAAGAGGGAGCACAGATCGAGAATTCTAGAAATGACTTGTGCACGAATGACATGAAGATTGAAAGGGTGATTTCCCCTTTAGTGAGACCAAGGGATGGCAGGAAGAATCGGGAGGAGGGAGACAGTCAGAGCTGGGATAAAACCAGTGGTTCTCAACGTGAGTTTCATCAGCTTCACCGGGGACCACGGTAAAGCACTGGCTGTTGTGCGTGGCGTCACCTCAGGTTTCTAGTTCAGTAGTCTTGTGTGGTGACTGAGAGCTCACATTTCTAGGAAGACTCCAGATCATTTTGAGGCTCCAATCTGGGTACCACACCTTGAGGTGAGTTTTAAGCTCCAGAAGAGCACAGGAGGTTTCCATAAGCTTCTTTTTTTTTAATGTGTATATAGGGAGAAATCTGCTAAAAAAAAAAAAAAAACTTATTTTGTTGTTCTTTTGGTGAAATGGAAATATAGCCACTGTAAAGTTACTCTTGAGTATGTGAAAGACACGGGTACTTGCTGTGAGACCCTGGAGCTGTGAGTCAAAATAGACCCTTCCTCGCGTTACTTATGTCAGGCTATTTAGTCAAAGCAGCGAGACATGCAGCTAATACAGATACCTATGCCACTAGCATTGAATCTAAATGAAAATTATTTTGAAAGATGCTAAAATTTCCCCTTTAGAGCTGATGAAACTGATTTTCAAAGAGGTGTCTCAGTTTACCTAGTAATGCTTTGACCATGATTTCACATGCAAGTTGGGCCATCTTCAATATAGGGTTTTTTTTCTTTTCATTGTTTCCCAAGTCACTTAACAATACAACCATCTGTCCTGCATATTAAGAATGCAGAAGCCAGGTGCGGTGGCTCATGCCTGTAAACCCAACACTCAGGCAGGCAAAGGCAGGTGGATCTCTGTGAGTTCAAAGCCAGCCTGGTCTACAAAGCAAGTCCAGGACATCCAGGGCTACACAGAGAAACCCTGTCACACACACACACACACACACACACACACACACACACACACACAAAGAAAGAAAGAAAGAAAGAAAGAAAGAAAGAAAGCAACAACATAGAATGCAGAATCTAAGGTCACTCTAAATTTAAAGTCATGGTTTCCAAGGAAGGCTTCCTGGAATCTGTGTCATTTAACAAATAACACATATGTTCTTGGCTAAACATGTCAGGGTACAGTGCAAGGCTTCCCTTCCAAGATAGATGAGCCCAATGGGGAGGATAGAAGATGTAGAAGCATACAAATGTTACTCTACCCTTGAAACAATAATTTTAAAGAGTAATTAATATGGTGCATTTATTGTTCTAAAACTGTTATTTCTTTTCAACATCTTTTCAGTGGTGGTTGGAATTTTTCTTATTTGAATAATAACTTTCTCAATTTTATTTAAGCTATTTTTATATTTTTGTTGCATTGCTATAGCATAAATGTTATGGCACCAGAGAAGTACACATCACAAATCCATCAGATGGGTTTAAATCTAAATAGCCTATTTCTGTCAAGAAAAAAAAAAGGCAACAGAAGAAACTATAGCATCTCATGAAGCTTGTGAAATTTCTATATAAACACTGGACAAATATTTTTACATTGCAGAAAAAAAATATAGCACGTGGGAACACTCTTCTGAGTGCTGGGGGACTAAACTGGTGGTCTACATAGGGAAGCAAATGTCTTAATTCCAAATGTGCTCTCCTCTTCTCTGTAAAGGAGAAGAAATATGAGACTAGGCAAGTGAAACAAAATCATAAGGAGATGCTGCAAAACTTTAAAGTTTCTGTTTTAAACAAGCGGCATCCCAGAAACAGGAGGGGAGGAATGGGAAGAAAGTCCTAGCAGTGGTAACCGTTTCTAAGAGAGATTTCTCATGTTTAAGACAGGAACATAGCACTTTAATTATAGTTCACGAGTGCACGTGTACAGTGTTTCAATGTGTGTATATGCGTAGTATATGTACATGTGTATATTGCAGTGTATATATGTGTGTCTGTAGTGTGTGCTTCTTATGTACGCATGTGTATGCTCATGCATGTGGACACCAGAGGCCAAAACTGGATGTCCTCATCTACCATTTTCTATCTTATTTTTTGAAGCAATCACCCCTGAGCCTAATGCTCCCGGATGAACTAGATTGGCTGGCCAGGAAGCTCTGGGGACCCACCTGCTTGTGCCCTACCCCAGGGCTGGAATCACAGATATGTAGCATTGAGACCAGCTTTTTTGTGAGCACTGGAGACTCAAACTTAGGTCTTCATGATTGTAGGGCAAGCATTTTACTGACTGAATCATTGTTCAAGCCCAAACATTTTGATTCCTGAATACAGAATAGAAAATAAGAGTGTGGACCATAGAGCAATCCACCAGGAAATCACGTGCTGATTGAAGTTCAAAATGTACCTATTAGTGGTAATTTAAATGAGTCGCTAGGACACAGGGTTGGTTTTCTATTGTGCTGCAGTGACATTTTTTTAATCTCACAGGTGACATGAGTAATCTATGAAGTAATAAAAATATAATAAATAAAGCGTATCCAACCATGATGAAACTCGGTAAATTCCCCCATCAGGCTTAGTGAGAAGAGAAAGCACTGCCATTGAGTGAATTGATAATGATGCTTACATGACTTACTAGAACTGTGTTCATCAGTCCAACAGCTTAGTCTACGATGTGGGGTGAAAATGCAGATCGCACACTCACCAGTTGGAAGGGAACATACAACTCAAAACAGTAAGAACTACACTGCTGCTGAAAACCAGACATTTAAAAAAAAGTGAACTAGTTAAAGTGGGCAGCTGAGGCTGAAAAATGTGAAATGTGACCTACTGTCCAGCTTCTTCCCATGGACAGAGAAGTATCTCTGCAAGAAATAGAGCCTGTGGGCTGACAGGGTTAGCGGATTCGTGATAAGAATTGGACCTTATGCTACATGACCTGATAAGAAGTCTGGTCCACAGCTCCCTGTGGGTCAGTAGAGCATATGATCAGGAGGCAAAGCTCTGGGGCTCAGAGCTGAGGCATGCAACTGTAGGCTGCCCGTAGCCTTGATGGCATGCATCTGTAATGGAACTTGGTCTTTGCCTGGCAGTATGTGCTGACACTGGAAAAGGAGACTGATAGCCTTCACCACGCCCACAAGTGGGTCTGCGTGTCAGCCGCCATGATCCTGAGCTGCAGTGCTGACCATCGCCCTCAGTAAACTTCAGAACATGACTGTGACCAATCATCTACTTTCCTCATCTTACAACATTTCCTAAATAGGAGACACGTAGCTGAGGGAATTCTGGGAAACGGCCCTCCAATCAGCTTAACACATTTGCCACATCCTCATGCCCATCCCCGTCCTTGTTTGGTTTTTTGTTTTGTTTTGTTACAGAGTTTCTCTGTGTAGCCTTAGCTGTCCTGGACTCGCTTTATAGACCAAGCCGGCCTGGAACTCATGGTGATCCACTTACCTCTGCCTCCCTAAGTGCTGGGGTTAAAGGTGTGTGCCACCATGCCCGGCTGACATCCTCAGCCTTAAAACCTTTACATTCATACACATTGTTTTTAACTTTTTTATACCTCCCGAACAAAAAGCAAAAACATGGGGCAGCGGAAAGGATAGCTCAGCAGGAAGAACATGTACTACTTTAACGCTTGCAGAGGACCCCACTCCTATTTCCAGCACCCACACTGGGTGGCTTAAAACTGTATTTAACTCCACCTCTAGGGACTCAGATGCCCTCCTGCGGACACCGCAGATACCTACACTCCCATGCACACAGAGAACACCTATACAAAGAATTAAAATAAAGTACAATTGTAAAGGCAAACACTTGCTTCTAGCTAACATAATAGAGCTGTCCTTAATAAAAATGAAAATATGCAAACTTTCTCACTAAAAGATCAATAGCAAAATTTTTTTTTAGCCATCTTTGGATAGCTATTGGATAGTCCTTTTGTCTTCTGACTGAATGTCCCTTCAGATAGTCTATAAATTACTTAGATATAATTTGAATCAATATTAATACAATTTTGTTACATGGCAGAGGAGTAGAGGGGAGAAAAATAGTCAATAAATAATAGATTTGTCTCTGTAGGAGTAAATAATAAAAACCATATTAATGAATATGGATATTTCTAATTATATTCCAACTACAAAAAATTATGCTACATTCTAAATTGTAATAGTTATTTGAGGTATAATTATAATTCTTTGTTTATAAATCTATTTTCCTACTGTATTGAGGGCTTCTCCTTTGTGACAGATACTATATATTGTCCACTGCAGTATCCATAGCAACCAGCACAATGTCTGTCATGTGCTCAATAAATATCTGATGAGCCCTGGATATCTATAATTTTATCGTTAGTTAGGTATAACATTACTATGATGTTTCTCAATGAATAAAATTACTCCCAGTGGAAAGCTTTTACATATTTGACAATCAGCATAAGACAGACAACATGAGGGCTAAAGACCAGGACCATGGGTATCTGAGGACAAAAACATTGAGATGCTCATATCCTGTGATCTGGGTTCCCTGTGCATCAGCCTTCAAAAGCCATCTGTTTCCAAGAGACAATGAAGGGGAGAGAGAGAAGAAAGTAAAGGGAAAGAAAAAGTCCAAGCAAACAGTAGGAGTTGGTCCTCGTATCCAGGTTATCTTGCTGAGTGACATCGGAAACTTTGCCTAACTTCTCTGGCCTTCAGTTGCATCTACTCAGATGAGAAACAGAGGCAGAGGTGTCCTCTCATCTTTTCCCACTACGATGCTATCTGCCTTCACAGTGGGCCAGATCATTACAGGTCTGATCATTGGAGGTCACTAAGTCTTACTTGACTTGGAGGAAATACTACCTGGATTGAATCTATATCTATCCCCACATCCCACTACAGGTTAAAGTTTCATGACATCCATAAATACTGAGAAACGAGAGGAGCTGCATTGTGGGGGACGCACACACACGAGATGACTAAAACAGTTTAAATCTCTGAAGAGAAAAGCCAATTCTTGGGAAGTGCACCACTACAGACAGCTCTGGGTTCCCTGGAACAGGAGGATGGCAGAGGTATAGTCAATGATGAATGGCTTCTAAAATGGGTCTAAGAAGAGCCACTAGCATACAGGTTGTGTGGCTTGTGAAGTTTATCTCTGAGCTGCTCAGAGATCACAACTTTTATGCCTCCCAAGAACCCACTTAAATCAGAATTATAATTCTCTTTAAAGATGAGGGGAGAGACTTAGCTGATTTTCTTAGTGCTGGGAATTTAATTTTTTTACCAACCCACTGCTAGAGAAACACACACTTTTTCAGTCAACTTAAAATCCATCAGGAGGAACAAACATGACAAGGGATTCTTTGGGGGATTTACTTCGTCCATGCACCCCAGCCTTTTCCTAGAAACAGTCTCCTAAGCCCAAGGCTTTCTTCTGTTGATCATCTGTTGTTCTACTGTTGGTCAGACTGTCTCCTAAAACAGCTCTGGTCTCTAAATATTATATACAAATGTGGATGGTGCAATTTTATAATATAGCTTTATAATTTCATAATATATGTATTTATAATTTATAGATAGATAGATAGATAGATAGATAGATAGATAGATAGATAGCCAGCTAGCTTTAGTTTTTGGAGTTGTCCCTTAAGTAAAAGATGTAATGGTCACCTTGTAAAGTTTGTAAGAATAAATACATCGTTGTGCTTGAGTATGCGATGATGACTATTATCTATTTGAACTTAAAATTTTAAGGGCATAGAAAGCCCAACTCACCTTTAAGCCCTGTCAATCTTGAAATAATTAGACTTCCACTCCTTTGCTCACTTGGCATTACAGTGAAATTGAGCTGTGGTGAGGCTGTATCCGTATGTTTTCCATAACTGTAACAAAACGCAAGATTACTTGAAAGACAGAAAGCTCTATTTTGACTCACAGTTTTGGAGATTCCAGTCCATGGCCATCACCCTTAATATTCTTAGGCCTCTGACAAAGCAGTGCATTATGACAGGGGGTGCAGAGTTGAGTAAATGGCTCACTTTGTGATGAGCAAGAAATTAAAAGAAAAGAAGAGACCATGCCCTGCAATCACCTAAGAACATACCCTCAATGCCCAGAAACCTCCAAGCTGAGAATCAGGCCCATAACACATGGAACTTTGGGAAATGTTCCAGCTATGTGTGTTACAGACTGAGCATGCCCATGACACTCATGGCTATGAGCATCACATTTGCTTTAGAAGGTAAAGTTTAGTTAAATTTTAGTCACAGTGTATTAATTTACATCTTTATGTGGATGCTCACGCATCTAAAAGGACTCTGTTCTAGCAGTCTCTCTGAAGCTAGAATATTGTTAGCTATAAAGAACTTTAGAGATACAATGCAAGTCTACATAAAAAAGTTATGTTTAATCCTTAAGCACTCTTCACTTTCAAGTTTTTAGAATCACGTCTGTTGTTTAAAAAAAAAAAAAGAATAATATGTAGAAGGCACTAAAAATGCATTACAAGGGGAAAGGACAAAACATTTTCTTAGCAGATGGAGTGACGTGATGGAGCCCTACACAGAGTCGGAAACAGTGTGAGAGAAATCATAAAGGAAGGGAAGGGAGGCAGACACGGTACTTGGAACAGAAAAAGAAGTGTGTACCATTCTGTAATGGATGGGAATCAAATAAGGTCTTGAGTTTCTTCTAGGTCTCAGACTCTATGGCTTATAACTCTGCTGTTCTAAAATGCATGCTTAATGAGTTATCTTCAGACCCAGCATGTTTTCCATGAAGGAAGGATGCAGGTGTTTACCTCAGATTCACAGGCTCCAGCTGAGAAAAGCAAAGATCTCTTTCTGGACCGCACCTGAGCCAGAGCCCAGGGTCCCTTTCTTCATGACAAGCCTACAGACGGGGTACCCACAAGCACTCACAGGAGGACGCACTGACACGCTTCAAAGCCTGTTGAAGTCTTGACCCTCTGAGACCAGCACAGAAATGCAAAGCAATTCACAATCCTCCACTCTGAACCTCTCCGTGAGAAAACAGCATAAAATATCGCACACTTCAAACCGTCGGTGTTATAAACTTCTGCCTCAGAAAGACTGTTCACAAATGTGTCCTTCAACAGGAAGCTCTCACCATGAATCTTTCTTGAAGGCAGTGCACATTTTAATGAATGCTAACATGTTTGCAAACATAATGAAAATAGTATTTCCCACAGAGCACTGTGCGGTTGTTTGAATAAAATATGTGCCTTTGGACATGGGTCTGTGCGATGATCGCGGTCAGATCTGTGCTTTCTTTGTGAATTAGGAGCAGCGGTGCAGTGTGGCCACATGCTTTATGAGAGCTGGCTGTGGGAACCCCTCACCCGCTGACATCTGTCCAGATCGCCACAGCTTCAAAATCTCTGCGTCTGAATTTTAGAAGCTAAAACTTTGGCAGAGCAAAAGAGCCATGTCTCTAAACGGAAAAGTCTCATGAGGTGATGAAATTCAATACCAGAATTTCAAACATTTTATCACTGTAGAACAGAAATTGATGCATGAAAAAAAAAGACTACAATGAAAACGGCTGAATCATAGGACCCCAAGACACTGAAAAGTGGTGGCATTTCAATTATAAGGGAGCTAGTGACCCTCAGGGAGGACTTGTGCTTGGCTCCGTAGACATCCCCCTTGATTGGGGGACACCTTCTTTATTCTCAGAATGAGGGTCTGGGTTCTCAGTCTCTCTGCACAAGTCTCTGTCTGCTAAATATGTAGAGAAACCTGGTACCATGCTCCTCATCAAAAACTGCTTCAAATAGGAGTTCACATTTCTCTCCAAATGATTCCCATTTTAAATGCCCTTTATTTACTTCTCTATGCAGCTGGTGCCCAGATCTTCTCTAGATAATGGTTTAGCTTCTTTGATAAGAAAACCCTAACCTTCACATTCCTACAAGTAGGAATTAGACAGCAAGAGAAGTAGGGAGTTTGTTTGGCATCCTGAATCTTTCAAAAGCAGACCATTTCAGAAATCCTAATAATGTAATGTTATAGAATCGTAGCTGCCAAATTAAGTCCAGGTGGCTAGAGTCTTGCCACAAGATGGCTGCTGGGCTCCACTCAGTCCGGGATTCCAAGACAACACAGTCACCTTCCACTTATAGTTCCCAGAGCCACTCTGAGTGTCGGCATCCAGCCATCAGGCAAGGTACACGTCACAGGAGAGGTAGTGTGAGACAGGACTCCCATGATGTACATTTCTCTCACCCACATCTCACTGGCCTGTGCTTAGTGATAAAGTCAAAACTGAAAGTGACACTGGGAATTATTGTTCACTTCTGTGCTAGAAGATGTAATGGCTCTCAACCCAGACCTTCCTATACCTACAGAATGTGATACAAAGTGTTTGGGGGCAAGCTAGAATTGATTAATGGTACGTGTGAACTAGCAACAAATAACAAACCTTACGATGAACATCAAAGTCTGAATACTTTCCACTAATCTTTTGATTATCCAAATCACGATAAATTGGAATATACTAACAACACATAACTCAATGTACTCATTCAAAGCCAAGATGGTGGCCATCTTCCTATACACCGTAACCAGAAAATACTACTTCTGGAAAATGTATAGCCTAGCAAAAGAGCTCTTGGGCTGGTGAGATGGCTCTCTAGATAAAAATGTATACTGTTCTTACAGAATATCCAAGTTTGGTTCCCAACCCCTGTGTTGGGCAGTTTATAACTGCCTATAATGCCAGCTCCAAAAGGGATCTGATGCCTCTAGCTTCTAAGGGCATCAGCACTACCTACAGAAACACATACTCTTATCTGCACATATTTAAAAATAAAATTATGAAAATATTATTTACAAAGATTACAAAAGCCATCAAAATGAAATAACAAATATAAATCATTTTTAAAATCCAGATTGCCTTATTTTATGTATATGAGTGTTTTGCCTACATGGTATTTATTTATACCATATGCTTGGTGATTGTGGAAGTCAGAAAGAGGCATTGGGTTCGTGGTTCCAGATGGCTGTGAGCTACTATGTGGAATTGAACCCAGGTCCTCTGCTGGAATAGCAAGTGCTTCAGACTGAGCCATCTTGCCAGCCCACCCCCAGCAGGTCTTTTTTAAAAATAAGAAATAGCTCCTGAATAAACTAAAAAAAAAGTCTACTTCAGGCTCAAATTCAGAGAGCTGTGTCTTCACCACTTATAGGTCAAGGAAATTTTGCTCCAGTTGATCAAACCTGCCTCTTTGTCCCAGGGTTATAAACCTGACATCTCCATTCTGCAAGTCAGAGGCTCTTATATCTCCTAAAAAGGGACTTAGAACCAAGAGAGAAACTCCAGGCCCATGAGCTGTTCAATGGGTATAAAAAAAAAAAAAAAAAAGTCATCAATCCATTATCTTCTGACAGGGCAGGCAGCCTGAGATCAAACTCCAGAGTCAGTTTTCAGGGTGAGAATGACACTTTGCCAATAGCTACCAAATTACAAGCTATGTAGCCTGACTTTTCTATGACTCAGCTTCCCAGTCTGTAAACCTGAAGTATCAGCTCTCTTCTCATTACCATTGCTAGATATAGCAAAGAAATTAATACAAGTACAAACAAGCAGAGATAGGATATGTGTGCATTAGCAAGTACTCTGTAAGTGTTGGTTGTGGTGAGGGCATGCACTTGAGTTCGCAAAACGCAAAGGCAAATCACAGCCAGAGTTGCCCCAGCTGAAGGCCTAGTTTTCATCAATACCTGTGGCATGTTTCCTATCCTGCTACGATGACCACTTTCATTGAAGTTGACCACTCTCCTTTATTCATTGATATGCAAGATTGCAAAACGAAAGCTATGTTTCATAGAGGACTTTCTAGAATCCACCTGATTCACATCCATTCATCCACTGATACCAATGAAAGTTAAAATATTTTCTGAAAGAATTTTTTTTTTCAGATATTAGAACTTTAATTTGGAGACAGAGATTCTCGCGTTAGAAACTCTGCCGTTTTCAAAGGATGGGTTTTGTGATTTCCTACTCCTTGGAGAACAAGCACCTTTGCACCCCTACAGATACACAGCAGTATCTCACAAATAGCTCTAGTGTGGTTGGATGAGTGGATGGATAAATAGACAGGAATCTGATCAACAAACGATAATACTGCATTTGCCTTCCCAAACTGAGGAAGCAGTAAGAATCATCAAAACAGATTCCACTTTTAAAACCCTGAATCCCTTGAAATGCTACCAACCCAAGAACCAGACAGAGTGAGTAGGATTAGCAAGGAGGAGGCGATTCCAAAATCATGTCAAACTTTCTCCCCCCCCCCCTTTTCTTTTTTTTTTTTTGACTCCCTGACGGTGAAGCGGACACTTGGTTGCTTAGCACACCTATCTGTTGAATATTCACATTGATGGTGGGGGTAGTGATGCAGAGAAGACACAACATCAGATAATCCAAAGTCATTTATATTTGGCTCAGGGATGCTTTGCATAATAATTTTGCAGCTGATTGATCCCCCCTGGGTTTGTTTGTGCTGATATTAAAGCAATTTTCATTTTGTGAAAATACTAACAGAAAATAATGGAGTGCCGTGGCTAAATGTATACATAAGCAGTTCACACAGTTATTCCTCCTGCAGATCTGTAGTGACGGCTTACCTGTAAACAAAGACTGTGATGGACACTAAGAACAAGATGGAGACATGAGCTGTGTATAGTGCTTGTCCCAGAGAGACTCATGAAGAAATATAATTAAGACATAGCTAAGCATCACCATATTCTTCTGAAGAGCGTGCCCTCCATTCCTCTTGCCATCTGCCCAAAATAACATGTAATTTAAATGTACAGCTCACTGTATTTATTCCCAAGTAGAATTCATAAGACACACATAGTGCTACTACAGTCTAGGAAGGGTTTTAATGACTACACATATTAATTAATTTAGACTTGTCCAACTGGGACACTATGAATAGCAATATTCTTCTCTTTCTCTTATGGGTCACCTAAACATAAAAAAGTTTGTCACTGGACAAATCTGGGATTTTAAAATAGGCAGTCCAGCCCTTGGATCTGTGTCTTTAACCAACACACTCTGCTTGCTTCCTTAATCAAAATACCAAATTAATTGAAATGTACAAAATATCAGTAGCTTTCAGAGGGAAAAATAGACTTCTGTGTCATACATACAATAGATTCCACTCATTAGAAAATGGCAAACATAAGGTATTTCAAAGGTTACCCTAATATGAACTTCAAAGAAAAGTAACAAGCTACAGAAAGAAGACACTTATAGAATACGCGACTGAGGAGTAACCAGCAGAGCCTTACAGGACAGTGAACTGAGGAGTCAAAGAAATTCAAATGATTACATCTTTGAAATGATGTTTGGTTTCACTCGCAAATGAAAACAGAAAACAACAACAAAGATAAAGTTTATAGTCAGGTGTGGTGTCACAGGCCTTTAGTCCCAGCACTCGGAAGCTGAGGCAGGTAGGTCACTGTGATTTGGAAGCCAGCCTGGTCTACAAAGTGAGTCCAGGACAACCAAGGCTATACAGAGAAAGCCTGTCTCAAAAAACAAAACCAAACCCCCCCCCAAAAAAAAAGAAATGAAGGAAGAAAGAAAAAAAGAAAATACTCCTCACACATGGCCTGAATATGAGGGAAATGTACTCTCATGGGTAAATATCAGATACAGAAATGGGCAGAATTTCTTTGAAGACCACTTTAATGAGGTCTGCTAAAAGCATGTATGTTCTGGTGTCCATCTCTATTACTCTCAAAAGAGACTCTGTTATGGCAGCCTGTGTCCTTTAAGGTTTCTGTGATGACAAACTAATGCAGCAGTGTTTGGAGGTGACGCCTACCAAGAAGTCAATTGACCATGATGTGGAAGCAAAGGTATCAGTTGCTGTTGCAGAAATGGACTAGTTGTCTTGTGGGTGAGGTCTTTATGAAGTCATAATCTGGCTGTCTTTTCTCTCTCTCCCCATGCAATGTCCTCTGCCTTCCTAGAATAAGCCTCTTGACCTTGGACTTCTCAGTCTCCAGAATGATGTGACAAATTGCTGATCAGTAGAAGTGATCCAGTCTGTGGTATTCTGTCAACACAACACAAATACAAATCTGGAAAGAGTCCTTATATACTTACCTAGGGAAACAGTTGCAAATTCTCAGATAATTACCCAATAAATTTTATTCACAAGCATGTTTATTATAACATTGCTTATAATTATGAGAAATTACAAAGAAATTAAATATCTGTCACTAGAGGAAGGGATAAATAAAAACAAAGGATGTAGTCTCAAAAAGAGATACTATAACAACAGTCAAACAAATGAACTTGTAACATATTTATTTAAACATATGTATAAGCATCAAAATATTTAAATGAGAAAAACTCAAAGAGTTTAAAATTTTGATGCCGCACTTGTACATTTAGAAATACATGACCACATCCCCTGGATGGGGAGACCTTGGGCACTCAGAGGAAGGATAGCAGGCTACCAAGAAGAGACTTGATACCCTATGAGCATATACAGGGGGAAGAAGTTCCCCTCAGTCACAGTCATAGGGGAGGGGAGTAAGGGGAAAATGGGAGGGAGGAATGGGAGGATACAAGGGATGGGATAACCATTGAGATGTAATATAAATAAACTAATTTAAAAAAAAAAAAGAATAAAAAAAGAAATACAGAGAAAACTTCATGCACGGATATATGAACATATGTGTAGAGAAATGTCAGCCATTGATTTGGCAAACATATGCCAAATTCATGAGAGTAATTGAAGTTAGGAAGTAGCCTAGAGGAAGAAAGTAGAAATTAGAGGAGAGACTAGAGGAAACTTAAACTTTAAAACACACACATATGTGTATAGCTATATACATATGTATGCATATATGCGCATGCATATGACTCACAAGGTTATGCCAAGGGAAATTCTAATCAATTTCAATTCATTGTGGCTGAAATCCATGTCTGAACACAAACCTTGCTTTTCTGTGAGAAAGAACTATGACAAAGACATCCTCTCTATGAATCTGCCTGTGAGCTACGTCATGCCTCGTGTGACTCCTCCTTCGACTATGTCCTAATGCCTCGTCTTCTGTTTTAGACTGGGCTCTTAGAAAACAAGACTCAGCTCAGTTTCAGCCTCGAAATGCCTATTTGCACACTGTGCACACATGTGCACACTCCAAATTCACACACATGCATGCGCGCATACACACATATCCCATTTGCACAAACACACATTGTAGATTATAGAACATTAAAAAAAAAAAACTTTATCCCAGAGAGTTCTTGGGTTATATTCATTTGCTTATACATTAAAAGATGTCATGTGAGAAAAAAAAAATAACTGCTAAGAGCAGTAGATTACATGACAAAGTGCCACAGGACTGGCTAACCGCCTGTTACTTCCTTTCTGTCAAAACAGGCTTTACTACAGCAGAGCAAGTCACCAAGTCAAGTGATTGTGTCCTCATTTCTGCCACAGACAGAGTTCTGCCTAATAAAGGGCAAGCTTGGATACAGGCAGAGTCGACGACGGCCAAACTCTGCCAAGACAGGGTAAGCAAGTCCTCAATAGTTCCTGCCACACAAATACATCTGTCAGATAAACTGGGCCGGAAGGCTGAAGATGACGCTCCAACATCATAAAGGGTTTTGGGTAACTGTTCAGGCAGTAAACTGTCTCTATCATTTTTCATTTTGGAAGCAGCTTACCTGTACTTCCTGTTTACTCAAGTAATTAATTTTATTCCTGCTCAAGTCTCTGATGAGGTTGAAGACCAGATCGTTTAGTTTTACAATTAAGCTTAGTTGTTTAGGGGTTAAGATGCTTTTAGGTCTAAATAGATGTTTTAAGTTGATAAAGATGAGATATGATAGATATTGATGTACACTCAGAATTTTAGACACACCAAGATAGGAAAGATGTTTTCTTCAAGGCTGCCAAATAGAAATAGCAAAAACACTAAGAATGTAACATTAATATAATTCCTGATTGTCCCAAAAGGCATGCCCCGTGAAAGTCTTCACTTACCAGGAGATGGGGACAGATGTGAGGACATCCCACTGGGACTCTATGTAAGACAAATATAGGAGATGGGGAAATAGAAGGATCCAGAGGATCTTAGAAACCTACAAGAAGAACATCATGATGGGTGGATCAGGGCCTGGGGGTGTCTGCTCAAACTATTGTACTAACCAAGGACAATACAAATAGCAGACACAACCCCTACTCTGATCTAGCCAATAGACAGGACATTCTCCACAGAGACTTGATAGCCTGTGACCATAAAGTAGGGGAGAAGATCCCCCTTGATCATGGACCTACAGGAGGGCAGTAGGGTGAGGGTGGGAAGGAGGGAGGAACAGGAGGATACAAGTGATGGCTGAACAATTGAGTTGTAATCTGAATAAAGTAATTAATAAAAATTAAAAATAAATAAACTGATTAAATGTATAATAATAATAATAATAATAATAATAATAATAATAATAATAATAATAATAATTCCTGATTGTGTCATGGTTATTCTTGTTGTAGGTAGTTTATTGTATATATGTATAAAAATATAAATGTATATGTAAAAAATATTTAATAAAAAATCCAGCAATATATGAAAAAAGAAAGAAAAGAAAGTGCAGTGTATTCAAACTGCTTACTTATTCCACCTTTATTGAAAGTACCAGAAGCTACTAAAAACCTGAACAAACAACCTAGTGAAGAAGCATGTGGACTGCAGCTGCATTTGAGTGAAATAATGTCGCAGCCTACTGCACTTTTATCAAGTGGCCCCTGCAGGAAGTGCTGGTTCCTGCTGTGGCTTTTGCTGCTGTGTGCATTGACTTGGCCTCTCTTCCAGCCCCACCCTGGCTCTCCTTTGAAACCAATTGTGTCCTTGACATGAAAAATGTACTTCAGAAACCCTAATGGGTAATTACATCAAAGGGAAGAGAGTCCAAACCTCAAACAAGGAATGATTAACTACACAAGCTTTCACGGGAGCTATCACACCCTCAAAACTACTCTTCTTTAATAAAAATGTTTCTAGTAATTTATTTTCTGCCAAAGTTTGTGTTCTCTGCCCAGGAATGACTCCTGTTTTTGTTCACTTCAGGGTTGTACCCTATCTAAGACTGGCCTGCGCATGAGTGGAGCAAGCAAGCAACCACCTACATAATATGATTAATGCAAATTCAGGACACTGAAGGAATAGATTGGAAGTAGAGGACACTCTGCTTGCTCAATGGTGCCTTCCAGACTCTGCTCCATGACACTTCACAGAAAGCTGTGACGCATGAGTGAGTTTCCATGGTCACATACCAAGGTGAAGTGTTGGGTGAAATGAAAGTGATGTGTCTGATTATCAACAGATTTCAATGTTTCTGTCATAGTCCACATCCCACAGGCTGGGAATGCAGGCCCAGAGCAGTATAAAAGATGGGACTAGCAAACACGAAACTAGTGGCATCAGCTCTGCCACTCACTATGTCAAGGGTCAAGGGACAAATGGCAGCTACAGGCCAAGGGCTTGCAGATGATGCCTTGTCATCTTCTCAGCAGCCCTGTGAAGTGCCTGCTGCAGGTGAAGAAATGCCACTTCCAAAACTAAGCCACACACACACCACATGGGGAACACCCAGCGTTTTCTGGTGCTCAGTTTGATTTGACGATTCTTTGTTTAATAAGTCATCACAAACGGTGTAGTAGAAACTAAACCACCCTTAAACAAACAAAATGGTCCATTTTAAGGCATCGTTGGCATTTTAAAATCATTCTTATTTATGTATTTACTACACTTTATCATTCAAATTCGCGCTGATGGGAACAAACTGAAAGAACCGAGATGAATGAATTTAAGAGGAGACATGACTGAGAAATCAACCCCAAGCATTTCTTCACTGTGTAAATCCAGGTGAAATCAACGAATCGGATCACAGAATGTAAAGGAGGGTGACTGAGATGAACTTCTTTAGAGAGGTCATGTAATAAAAAGAAAATTATATCGGATGCACATAGAGTGCTTCCTATTTGCTGGGTTGTGATGTCTCCTGTGCATTATCCACATTTAACCCTGGTCACCACTTGAGCCGTCATCCACTCGTTAATAGTCTCTTTATACAGACAAATAAACCCGAACAGGCACTGGGAAGTAACTTGCCTATGATGGCGCTGGGAAAATAATCCTGCTGCTTCTCTCAAACTTAATTAGCACTCAATTTCAGAGGGTAGTGATACTGTGCTCTCATTGGTTCTTAGCACCAGCCCCATAAGGGATGCAGATGAGGTGTAAATCTCCAAGACAGTTTTCACAGAAGACTATGGTTGTGATTAGGAGAGGCTTTGGAGAAGGGTGGCTCAGCCCTAAAGAAAGATAGGTTAGGCAGGCTGACAAACCCCTGCCAAACACTCATGAAAACACTACCATATACCTCCCTTTCAATAGCACATATTAGGACAAGGAAGGAGAGAGCTGTGCATTGAGTAACAAGGGCTGCCTGAACACACATTTAAATCATTGGAATCATCCAGATTTCTTCATGCATTTCTATGACAAAATTCCCTGCAAAGGTGACTTAAGGAATGGTTTGGTTTGGTTCGGTTAACTGAGGGTGCAGGCTATCCCAGTAGGGGAGGCTATCCCAGTAGGGAAGGCATTGTGGCAGGAGCTTGAGGCGACCGCTCACATTGAGTCAACAATTGGGAAACAGAGAGTGCTAAAGGCTGGTGCTTGGTTCCCAGCCTCCTTTGGAATGGTGATGCTCACATATAGGGTGGGTCTTCACATCACAATTAAGCTTCCCTGGAAGCTCCCTCACGGACATATGCCCCGGCAGGCAATTCTGAGTCCTGTCAGGTTGGCATCAGGCTTAAGCATTACAATAATTTTTTTTTTTTTTTATTTCACAACACTTTCTTGTGTCCAGAAAAAGATTAGTGGTAGCTAGAAGAGCTGCAGTGTATGTGCGAGCATGTGTGTGTGTGTGAGTGTGTGTGTGTGCGTGTGTGTGTGTGTTGTGTACATGCACATGTGTGAAGATTGCCTTGGAGGATTGAGTTATGAACGATACAGTACAGAGGAAACCTGGAAGAACGCATTTTGAAATGCAAGGTCTGAGTGTTGATTGACACACTTTGTACGATAGGAAAATCTGGCAGGTGCATTAGCTTGCATCCCTCTGATCTGTACACATCCACACTTGTCTTCTTAGGTACTTGGTAATAAGCTGCTTTAAAGATCCCTGAGTAAGCACTGAGATAATATCTGGAGTGTGTAGCACTCAGTCCTTTTAGAATGGCTTTTTCCTGCTCCTCTCGTTTTCTTAAGAAAATGTCAGTTTAATCATTTCCTAATGCTTTGATAATGTGTTTCTTTACATAGCTGTAGAACACTCATTCGAGTGTTTTAAAAGCATGAATGTAGATGTAAAAGTGCCAGTTAAATCAGGTTACCCTTAGCTAACAAAACAGCCAAAGGGAGCTGAAGTTTTCTAAACTCAGATGACATTTCTTCAAAGCAAATAATAAAGGTCAGGGCCCCTAGAGTGTCTTTGTGTAAGAAAATAACCGTTCTGTAGTTTGATGGACATAATAATTTCAGAAAAGAAGGACTCCGTCCATCTGAGTGAGTTTGTTACACACTAGGTGGGTTAGTCTGCAGGTGAAGGGGGCTTGAGCAATATGGGATGAGGAAGAGAAAGATGCTGGGACCAGGAAGATGGAAGCCATTGCTGATTTGGATGTCCCACTGCCTTTGGTGGTGTTGGTAAACATTCAGAAAACTCAGACTAGACTGTGCAGGGGCAGATAAAGCTGTAAAACATTCTAGTCAACAAGCAAGGAATAAATGTAAGAGACCAACTTTCAGGAACCTCTGCCGTGGAGCAGAGGTTCCATTTCTGTTCAGTCTCAGCCAGCAAATTGATGCTACTGGGAGCTATACTATCTCAGCTTGAAAACAGAAGCCTGGGGCATGAGCCAGGGCAACATGGAAGCATATGTGACAAAGACAAGGAGATGGGAAAAGCACAAGAGCAGAATCCAGGACAGTGAGATAAATGACCTGTCCCTCTTTGTTCTGCTCTGCACCTCGGGATACTGGCATCTGTGGACAACACCTGCTAACCTTCTTTTCTCTTTGCCTTCTAGTGGATCTTCCAGTGGGGGCCTCAGACTAGGAGGTACCTCATCTGGCTTCTACCATGAGGAGCTGTGGTAGCCAGTGGCCACTGTGCTGCTGGGAAGACTCCTAACTCCCATCAAGACCCCAGGGCTTGCTTCCTTCTAGTCACAACTTTTTAAAGGTTCTCCAGAGGACTAGAACCAAGAGAATGCATACAGATTATAAAAGGAGATTTAGTAGGTTGGGTTACACGGTAGGAAGAAGGTGTGCTAACACGTCAAACTGCCTTCTGCATGCGAGAGAGCTCAATAGCTACTCGGTCCGGGAAGTGGGGTGCCTGAAGCTCCCTGGAGAGTCACTGCCTTTAAGATGCTGCTGCTGATGACACTGGAGTTTAGGGTCAGCGCAAGATGGCTGCAGCAATAAACACTGTAGAAGGTGTAGAGTTAGGCAGACACACACAGTGTTTTTTCACTGCGCCTCTTTATGTCTGGGTTACCCATTGAAAAGCACTGCCCTCTGAAGGCAAATGTTCTCTTCCTGGATTAATCCTCTCTGGAGACTCTGCCAGACACAACCAGAGATGTGTTTCCTAGGTGATTCTCAACCCTTAGGGTTGACAGTCAAGATCTTTTGTCCCCAGTTGCTGCCAAGCCCCTGCCATTTCCTCACCTTTCTCACACTTCTAAAAAAAAGTTCTTTTCGTTGCATAATTTCCTACCATCTTCAGAGTACCCCCTTCGCTTCCTGCTGGGACCCTGAACAACGCAGACTTTGTCTGCTCATTTCCTGGTTTATCAGTCAACTTGAGGAAAAAAACTGATGAATCAACAGCATGCAGAGGAAAGGCCACCCCTTCCTGGTCTCCCGAAAGGGTTATGAGGAAGTCGGCTACAATCGAGGGCTAAAATGGAACCTGGGGATTATCTGAGGGTTTCAATCATCCTTGTTCCCCTCATTCTATCTTGCAGAGAGTTGGAGAATTGGCTGTGTCAAGGCGAAGTTGACACACATCACAGAAGCTATACGGCAGTCTATCTCCTCATTAAGAGTTTTTTTTTTTTTTTTGCTAGGTCCCACTGATCTTCCTCTTCTTGCAATGCTTTTGATGTGCATTTAATTCTAAGTTCTGACAGAGAAAGGGTCTCACATCTCCTGTTCCCAATGCAATCTTCACAGGACTGTCAAAAAATGCAGCTATTTGTCCCCAGGCTTAAATTGCTAGCTCTAAAACAGGGTCAAGAGCTCTCCCTGGAAATATCTACAATAGCCAAGCATACACTTAAGATCTTCATTTTATCTTGAAATTTTCTTCAATCTACTGTTAATTTGGATATATCATATTTCCATAAGTGTAATCTATACTTAGGACATTTTTAAAAAGAATAATAACTCAATGTATTTCTTAAAACCACAAGTCTACCTGCTGTGCATAGAAATGCTACTAGAATAGGTTTAAACACATGAAATGTAATGAACCATTTCCATAAATGAAAATCACTTTTCTTTGGGTAATTTCTGCACAGAACCCTTAGAAGTGTTATATATTTCCACTCTTGATAGTCTGTGGCTTAAAGAGGAATATAAAAAATAGTTTCTAACAAGCATTAAAAACCAAATCTTCCCTCATTACCTATGAAGAAAAGAAAATGTCTCTCTACATACAGTATAGTTTTGTTCTGGCTTATTATTGTTTGGACATATACATATTTTCATATATATTGTCCTATAAGTAACAAATGCCTCTATCTTCCGAGGCTGGGGAGACCTGTTTAATAGGTAAGAATGCTTGCTGTACAACAAGAGGACCTGGGTTCAAAACTTAACCACCCAACTTAAAAGCCTTGGCTTACTGCAGGAGCATTAAGGGATAGAAATAAGTGACTCTCTGAACTCTCTGGCAAGTAAACCTCCATCCAAAACAGCAAACTTCAGTTCCAGTGAGAAACTCAATCCAAAAATACATGCTGACATTCCACATAGAAAGGTACCCAGTACCCTCCTGCTTCCGTATGCCTGAAGTCCCACATGAACATGTACTGCATACACACTACAACACACACACACACAAAAACAAAAACCATAAAAACCTTGATCTTGCTTTATGAAATCTTTATGAATTGGGATCCCCTTGAAGTCCAGTGTTTGTTTTTTGTTTTTGTTTTTGTTTGTTTGTTTGTTATTTGAGACAGGGTTTCTCTGTTTAGCCTTGGCTGTCCTAGACTGTTGTAGACCAGGCTGGCCTCAAACTCATAACGATCCACCTGCCTCTGCCTCCTGAGTGCTGGGATTAAAGGCTTGTGCCACGATGCCCAGCCAAAGTCCAGTGTTTCTTTAAAATTAACTCTTACCGACTTGGTGGTAGCAACACAAATTAATTTTCACTTTCTGAAATGGGCTGGTAACTTGGAAAATTGTGTTTTGGCATTTGACTAGGAGGTCTTCGAGTTTGATTGTCATGCTTATGTGCAATTCATAATTCACTTTCTTTCCTCCACCTCTTAAGCTGCTAAATTTGGGACTAAAGCAATTATGCCATTTATGTGGCCCTGGAATGAGAGCTAGAATTGCATGAGGACAGCATTCCCAAGTGAGCCTCGAAGTTACCTCACCTGGCCCGTTTCTCCTCATGAAGCTAGTATCATTGCTTTATGGTTTCTCTGCAAGGCAGTGATGAGGAGAGGCATGCTCGCGTCTCACAGGCTAACAACGATGCCTAACATGCACTAATGGACCCTGAGCAAACGATTAAAGCTACAGTGGGTATTATTGCTCATATTCTCTGGAATCCTGTAGACAATTAGCCACTTCTGAGCACAGTACTGCTCTTAAAACACAGTGCAGGGTGGTAAGATTTGCAGCCCAATACTTGAAAGAAGAGAACTGCAACAGTTGTTTTATGAAAAAAGAAATTACTTGAACATTTTTGGAAAACAAACATTTAATATATAAACTTGAATAGCTATAGCTTAGGGTCAGTCACTAACCAGAACACTGGACTACAGTACAGGGGCCGTTAATAAGTGGACTTTCTATCCAGAACAAACAAAGGAAAGGTTTTAGGGGACTCAGTTTTCTCCTATGTTAAAAGAAGTCAGGCTTGGGGCCTGGAGAGAGGGCTCAGCTGTTAAAAGCAATTGCTGCTCTTGCAAAAAATCCAAATTCAGTTCTCAGAACCCACATAGGACAGATTTCAACCTCCTGTAACCCCAGTACCAGTAGATCCAGCGCTCTCTTCTGGCCAGCATGGACACCTGCATGCACGAAATACACAAATACACAGGCAAAACATGATGTTTCCTAATAAAAATAAATATTTTTTAAAAGGTGTTAAGTTCTAATAATCTCTGGCTCTACATTGTCTTTTTATTATTATACCACAAACATTAGTGTATACAGCCTACCAATTAAACACATAGGCTTCAGGGACCTCGTACAAATGTAAATTCTCCCCCGACCATTTGCATTCTCTGAACATGCAGGCTCAGTTACTTAACTTTTCCAAGGCCGGGCTCATCACAAGTAAAATGTGAATTGAGTGGCATACTGTTCACAGGGTCTATGGAGAGGATTGTGTGTTTCTCTCACCAAATTCATGTTTAATGGCATTGCCCTGGGAGTTTGAAATCTGTCATGATGGAAAAAGAATATTGTATGATGGGAGATGAGCAAAAACTACCATCAGAAGTTCCCTGCCTGGCAATCCAGATGTTCAGAGGTCAGAAGTAGAGCATTAGAGGCAGAAATGGTATGCATTTCCTAAGAGCTGCTTTTCAGTATTAAGAAAAATAATCCATGCAAATAATAAACCGCTTGAGCTAGTTCTGAGTCGCGCTATGCCCTGCATAACAGTGATTTTTCATATTTTTCTAAGTTACAGGAAACTGTGAGCCATCCCCACCCATCACGCAGACTCACTGAGATGCCACAAAAAAAAAAAAAAAAAAAAAAAATGTGAACGTGTTTTGCTCAGCTACTGAGACCCCAAGCATGAAAAGGTCTCTCACTTAGCTCCTCATTTCCAGGACCTCTGTTAAGTGCTGTCCCTGTGGAGAGTTCCCCTCTTTGTAATCAGATAAGGATTTCTTCTCTTAAACAGCAGAATCTACTTAATCCTGGTTGCAGCCCAATGTTGTAGTTATTTTCAGTGTAGGAACGATAACTAAAGTTAGTGGGGGTTTTTTGTTTTGTTTTGTTTTGTTTTTACAACAAGCCTTTCTCATGTTTCTGGTCCCTGTCTATCTTAGAGTCCTGGAAAAAACCTCAAGGAACTCAGGAGGCCTTCTGTCCCCTGACCCCTAGTCCCAGTCATCAGTCACCTTCCCTTCCACCATCTCTACACCATTGAGTGCTTCTGTCTCTGCCCGTGTCATGGCTGCTCTGACACTGGTGCCTGTTACTTGAATCCTAGACAATCTCTTCAGAGGCTCCTGCCCTGCCTCCCATGTCTTCTGCCTTCTGCTCTTTCTAGCGTACCCATCAGTACCTTTCAGGCCTCCTAGGATGGTCATGTGGCTTCCCCTGCGACTCAGGCAGGTCTCTCTGCAACCTCCACCTCCTTCACCCCAACCTCCCACTTCCACCAAACACTGTGGTCTAGCTACATTCACATCTCTACTTTGCTGTCCCTCTTTTTACTTTAATCTTCAACCCTCACTCCCAGTTAGCTTTGGTTTCCCAAGAAATCCCCTTCTGGGGTCGAAATCTCTTTATTTATTTGCCCTTACCAATTGCTACATCCCCTATTCTTGGTGTGTTTTAGTAGCAAAGTGCTTGCTTATCGTACACGATGTCTATACCCCCCAGGACAAGGGGGATTCAATCATTCAGGGCACATATCCTTTTTGTGATTTAGAGACTTCTTTCATTATTTATTTAACATTTTTTACAATGGATCACAAGTTCCACAGGCTTCGCTTAGTTTACTAATTGTTGTTTCTTCACAGACAAATACATGAACTGGCAATATTTGGTTGATGAAAAGAAGGGTCACTGAAGTCTGATAGAATATTGTTCAACACTCAAGGGAAATGAGCTATGGAGCCACCAGAAAACAGAGGGAGCTTTAAATGCACATGCAACCTGAAAGACCATCTGCAAAAGCTAAGCATTGTAATTCCACCTGGGTGTTTCTCTGGAAATAACCCAAAAAGGGGGAGACACTGAGATCAGTAGTTGTCAAAGGAGAGAAGGATAAATATTTTAAGTCTGCAAAATACTCCGTATGATATGTGGTGGGGGACATCCACCATGATCCATTTGTCTAAATCCACAGACCATGAGACAGACAGGATGATAACAGATGCGTTGGTGCAAAGGTGCTATGTTGACAAAGGCATAACTTCTTTTTGGGGGATATTGATAACAAAAAAAGCTGGTGAAGAGGGGTGCATGCAACTTCTTTCTGCAAGAAAGGTGTTTGTGCCAAGCCTCGAACTAGGCTGGTGAGCACAATGGCCAAGATGGCCTCTGTCTTTCGTCGCTGACATAGGTGGGGACTGTACCACATCTCGTTGTTCGAGCCTGACTTCACAGCCTGACAGAGTTGGCTAGTCAGTGCAAAGGGGCAAAGTGAGGGCCATGTCAGGTTAACTACCTTTGGTAGGGGGCAAATGTTTCTCACACTTCTTCTTCCTCTGTTGCATTTGTATTCAAATCTTCAGGTAGAAGATTTCCAACACTCAATGCAGAATTAGAAGAAGGGGTTTACTTTTTCTCAGTATGGCATGGACTTCCCTCTTTTCTTATCCCTTTTTGAAATAAATCTTCTCTTCAGAGCTTGTTTTATTGGGGCTGGAGAGGGATAACAGCAGTTAAGAACACTTGCTGCTCTTCGGCTCCTATGTCTGGTGGCTCATAATGGCCTGTGACTTCAGGCGCAGGTGATCAATGTTTTCTTTTAGCCTCAGGATGCACTTGCACACAGGTAACAAGACACACATATGCGTGTGTGCTGTGTGTGCTTATGCACAAGTGTGTGTGCGTGCGTGCGTGCACACACACACACACACACACACACAAATCTTTTCTTTTTACTTCTTTTTAAGCTACAGATTTATGAACTCGTTCTTTCCAACTTAAGAGCATTTTAAACACTACCACTGCGAGAACACATGGGATAGCAAAGACTAACAGCAAAGTAGTCTTCTTTTCCAGAGAAAATTTCTGAGTAGTTGTTTATTAATCTGAAAATTTTTCTGATCCTATCACCATTTTTTTTTTTTATTCCTCTATTTTGGATACGCGTTCATAAAATCTGTTCATTTAACACCCGCCCCCATTCAGTTGTTGCCCAATTCTTGGGCACTTAATCAACAAAAACCCTTAGCTCTGAGTCAGCACAAAAATGTAAAATGCAAGCCAGCGTGTCTGATGATCATAAATAGGTAAACCAAAAAAGAAGAAGGTGAAATTTACATTTAGCATGCCTTTAGGAAAACAGTCACCTAAAGACTTGAGCCCTTGAGGAACCTAACAGGAGCCATAACGAAATGCAAATAACCACATTAATGCAAATGCCAGCCTACAAATCCAAACATAAAAAAGTCAAGAAACACAAAAGTTAAGGTTTGCTAGAAACATTAGCTCACTCCAATTGTACATATAGAATATTTCCAATTACAAGGAAGACAGCAAAATGTGGCCCCTTAATGTACTGTACATGCCACATGGGTAAGTTAACACTGTTAGGAGAACATTAAATCTTACAACCCTTGACTTTGTTTGCAAAGTTATGGCCTGAATATTGTATTGCTCCTATCCTCATAATGATATTTTCTTAAAATGAAACGAAAAAAGAGAGCAAATGTCAGTATGTTTTCCATCAATATAAGATTCTAAGTTTATATATATATATATATATATTCTGGTTAAAGTCCAAAAATGCCTGTGCTTAGAGATGGTTTGAACATTCTGCTTGTGTTAAGTGAAATGTACAAGCGCATCCAGGTTATGTGTTTGTAGAAGCGAATAAGCATGTATGGGGCTATGGTGGTGTGATATCTTTATCCCATGTAAATTGCACAGAGAACAATATCTCCACTTATAAAGGACAAGCTTTGATAAAATATAGACCTGAGAAGGAAAACAAATACAAATGGTTAGAGGTTGTAATTTCATGAGGTTGTTTTTATTATCTAGAACCGGTTGCTTTATTTTCTTTTATTATTATTAATGGTAGTGGTGGTGGTAGTAATAGTAAGTAGTGTGTCTGTGTGTGTATGTATGCTTGTGTGTGTGTCTGTGTGTGTGTTACATGTGTGTGCATCTGGTTCATGCATGCAGAGGCCACAGGGGACGTCTGGTTTGTTTATCACAGTCAGCCGTATTCTTCGAATACCCTAGTCTTTCACTGGAGTGGAAGCTTTGCTCAGCAAGATGGGGGCCTCCCAGTCTCCACCCACCCCACCCCACCCCACTGCACCCCCAGTGCTAGGGTTGCAGGTCCTGCCCTTCCTGGCTGCTGGGGATTCAAACTCAGCCACGCACTCTCTTTGCCACTAAGCCTCTTCCCAGGCCACACAGTTACGTTTAGTAGGATTTTTCTCGGGGCTCTTCTCTCTTTCCCTTTTGGAAGGAAGCATAGTGTTTCGTTTCAATGTTTCTGAAAGGTTAAACAAAAGTATATGTCGTGATCTATTTCCACATTTAGCTTGCATTTCTTTTATAAATACTGTTGCAACAGGATGTTTCATTAGTTGTGTACGGTTGAGCTAGATAAATCTGTCTTAATTAAATTATGATGTTGCAAAAATTGGAGAGATGAGAGAAGAGCAGTCACTGCACTGTGCAGCAGTGCTGTTGGCAGATACTGTGTCTGAGGATGCGCAGGGCCCTGTGCCTCACACAGGCCACCATTACCCCAGTCCCATGACAGAGAGGTGCTCTTGTGGATGCAGACATCAGGCCTGGGAAGGATGAGCAGGCAGCAATGAGCGACGGCAAGCCGTGCCCGCTACACACGGTGTTCTGGATCGATTACCTGTTTCTGGTTCTTAGCTGAAGGGCCTTGAGTACTGCAGTTTTCAAATGTTTCTATCCCAATGAGCAGGTTCTCTTTAAAGTTTTGTCAGGCTTCTGAGCTCCCAATACTAGCCTGTATCTTCTTGTCTTCTGATGACAATTACTCAACCAGCCTTCTTTTGTAAAGACTGTGAGATAATGAATAAGGTTGCTATGAACATGGTTGAGCAAAGTTTCTTGTTGTGTGCTGGAGCATCTTCTGGGTATATTCCAAGGAGTGGAATAGCTGGGTCTTGACCTGGTGGCACTCAGAGGAAGGACAGCAGGCTACCAAGAAGAGACTTGATACCCTATGAGCATATAAAGGGGGAGGAAGTCCCCCTCAGGCACAGTCATAGGGGAGGGGAGTAAGGGGAAAATGGGAGGGAGGGAAGAATGGGAGGATACAAGGGATGGGATAACCATTGAGATGTAACAAGAATAAATTAATTTTTAAAAAAAGAAAAAAAGAAAAAAGAAAGAAACATTAAAAAGAAGAAGAAGAAGAAGAAGAAGAAGAAGAAGAAGACTATGAGATAAATGTGGCCACGGCTTGTCGTGCTTGAACAGCGTGACCTCAGACTGGACACTACACATAGAATGGTATGCTCTTAAATAATTACCAGGTGGTTTGTCTGCCACCTCGCCTGCCTCTTGAAATGCCTCATATTATGTCCAGCAAAGAAGTGGAGGCCCAGCCGGCCTCACCCCTACCTGTTCTTTCCGCAGTGTATAACTGGTCTGGCCTCACCCCTACCTGTTCTTTCCGCAGTGTGTGACTGGCCTGGCCTCACCCCTACCTGTTCTTTCCGCAGTGTATAACTGGCCTGGCCTCACCCCTACCTGTTCTTTTCCGCAGTGTGTGACTGGCCTGGCCTCACCCCTACCTGTTCTTTCCGCAGTGTATAACTGGCCTGGCCTCACCCCTACCTGTTCTTTCCGCAGTGTGTAACTGGCCTGGCCTCACCCCTACCTGTTCTTTCCGCAGTGTGTGACTGGCCTGGCCTCAGCAACACTGAAGGCCTGTGCTTAGAACAGAGGTGGCATCAAGTATGAACTCGGAACAATCCAGTTGCCCTCTTTGTTCTTTGTCCACAAAGTTGATGTCAAAATTTAAAAAAAAAATTTTTTTTAAAGATAAATCAGTGTTTCCCTGTGGATTTCTATATGGGTTAAGGGAAGTGTATGAGATAATCTAGGATATGTATTTGTAGAAGTGAAACGTAAGTATTGTGAGGCTATGGTTGGTATTATTTTTGTATCCCATGTAAATTGTAAATTGTAAACTGATGGTATTCACAAAATCAGGAAGCCCAGTTTGTATCGTACGCTCATTTTGCCTACCTGTTCATTTGTTCACTGGGTTGTGTTAAGTGTTTTAACATGCTTTTACGAAATGCTTATTACAGACCTGAGGAACCAATGCCACACCGTCTGGAAAGGTTCCAGAGTTGCTGCCTTCTTAACGGCTTAAATCAATGCTATAAATGTTAAAAGATATTTCACAAAATAGATGCCAACAACAATAAATAAACGTAAGGGTTAAACAAAGAGATGGGACGGTCCTTTTTCCTGTAGTTCTAGCTAGAATTATTTTCCACAGCTAACTGAAATAATCCAACATTTGAAAAACATCAAAACAGCTAGAATTCTTAAGTCTGAGAAGGGAGAAAGAAAGCACTTTGCTAAAGTGAAGTGAATTCAGCATTTGCAATGTAATTCAAATTGCACTTGTAATTCAGGTCCTGGAATTAACCCACTCAACCAAAGCTTGAAAAGATTTAGATTTGCTCAGACTAGCAACAATACAATACCGCCTGACAATTGCAGAACCACCCTGTCTTTCGGTGATACATCCAATACACTCTAAATTATAATTCTAAAACTCAGCTTGTTGTTAGAAAAAAAAAAAATCTGTGCATCATATCAGAGTCTGTCTTGTTGCAATTTAAAAGAGGGAGGGAGACTCACAGCCAGTTTTAACCAACCTGACCCCTTCCTAGAAATAATTTTTTAAAACACAATTTTTTTACAATTTTTAACAGTAGAGAGGTTAATCTGAAATAGAATTCTTGCATTTGCAGCCCATTGACTACAATAAAAAGAATAACTTTCAAGGCATTGTAGGGCAAGGGGTACAGTTTGGGCCATCCAAGGCCCCCATTGTGTTTTCCCAAAGTTGATTTCTGCAGGGGATTCGATTCATCTCATCGAAGGTAGAAGGCAGAACAGGTCCAGGAGATGGATTCATGGTGAGGCAAGCATGTTTAGACTACTTACCCATGAAAGTTATTTCAAGGTTTTCCACACAAGCAATTTAGGAAAACTCAGCCATTCTACCTTTATTTAGTTTGAAAACACTTCATAGCACCAGAAAGTATCTTTATTTTTTTTTTTTCTTTACAAAAAAAGAAAGGAAGAAAGGAAGGGAGGGAGGAAGGGAGGAAGGGAGGGAGGAAGAAAAAGGTCTTTCAAGCACATCTAATGTCTTCATTTGCTGGCAGTAATAATACTTAGGTTTGTATAATCCCTTGTAATTTAAAACAAACTTTATGATTGTTTAGACTGCTTTTTGAAAAGGATTTGATATTTAAGCTCACTAGTATATAGAAATATCACCTCATCGGTGAATGTACATACGTGTAATCAACCTGGTTATCTATGCACCAATGTCTTGAAAGGTGTGTTGTGCTGTGTTGTGTTTGTTTTGTTGTGTTGTGTTGTGTTGTGTTTTATAGACATACAGCAAGGCAGAATTTTCATGATATTGTAGAAGACTGAGCTTGATAGCACAAAATCCTTTCACCTTATTAATCAATTCTTTGGCAAAGAGAAAGACCTCCAATTTCACTTTTTTTTTAATCCTATGCAAAGCAGCATAGTTTCATATTTATGTAGCTTAGCACTTTCTATTTAAAACATTTATTAACCAGAAAGACTTTTGTGACATGTAAATTTCATTTGCTATGCCCTGTAGATTAAAATACATCTGTTTCAGCCATCGTCCGGGAATGAAATAATTTTAATAGTTCACTTTATGGAAAGGAAAAAATAATGTCAGCATTCTGTTCTGACAAGAGAAGGCAAGTGGCTCACACATAATCCTGGGAGTTGGGCTTTTTTTTCTTTCAGAACACCATCCAAATTAGACAGAATATATCCATAAAAAGTATAAGAGAAATGGTATGTTTGCCTCCTGGCATGCCGTAGCCGATAGACACTTACAACACTTTGTCAGCTCCATCCATGGTGCCCAGTATCTGGGGCTTAGCTTACTACAGTACAGAGCTGTGTGATTCGGGCAAGATAGCCTTTCTTCTGTGCCTATGCTTTCTTTGGACACACAGTTTTGAACCTGGGATTTAATGAAGTTTGTTCCTCTTTTTGTTCCCAGTTGTGTATGGTGTAGCTTAAGAGCATATACTATTTATGTAAAATTTTCTAGTATAGGAAAATTTTAAATGTGTCTTGAGTTTAAGTGTGCTTGTTTACATTTACTTGAGTTTATGTGAATCTGTGTGCTCACCATGTATGTGCAGGAGCCCATGAAGGCCAGAAGAGGGTGGCAGAGCTCCTCTTCTGGAATCACAGGCAGTTTGCGAGCCACCACTTGCATGCTGGGAACTGAACTGGGGTCCTTTGAATGCAGTAGGCACTCTTACCCTCTATGCCTTTGTTCCAGCCAAAGAGCAGGCAAATTAAAAGAGAGAAGAAAGACTGGTGAGCGACTGGTGCTGGGGCAGAAGATGAAGCGGTGAAGAGGGGGAGAATGGCTGCTGACGGGTTTCTGAGGAGGGTAATGGAAGCATCCTAAAATCGAATAATGTGATGTTTATACTTAAGTGACCATGCTAAGAACTTCTGACTTATTCACCCTTTAGTAGGTGAACTGTCTGGGATGGGACTATCAGCTTACTGTTACCATCAGGAACCTCGTCCCATAGCTTAATATCTGAGGAAATTAGAGTATTGCTGGTGGGTAGTTCTTCTCGTGGGAACGGGTTATGAAAAACATAGAAAAGCAAAGACTGGGAAGGGTAGGCTCGGGATGGATCTTAATATTTAACTCCATAGGTAGAGAAGGCAGAAGGAGGGATGGAGACTGCCAAGGAGTTGGATGAGAATGTCTCAGTTTAAGGTTGTTGAGAGGAACAAAGGAAGAAATGAATCCACTCGGAGGAACCAGAGGGGTCAGTGGCACCACAAGAAAAAGGCCCACAGAATCATCTGAGCTGGACTCATGGGAGGTCACAGGGATTAGGGAGCCTGCATTGGGTCTGACCTAGGTCTTCTGCATATATGTTATGGCCAAGTAGCTTGGTATTCTTGCAGGGTTCCTAATAGTGGGAGCAGGGCTGTCTCTGACTCTTTTGCCTACTTCCTCTTGCTGAGCTGCCTCTTCCAGCTTTGATGTGGTAGTGTGTGCCTGGTCCTATTGCAGCAGTGTTTAGTTGATGTCCTGGGAGGCCTGCTCTTTTCTAAGAGGAAGCCTACTCTTTTCTGTGGATCTGGGGAAGAGAGGAGATGGAGGGTGGGGGATGGAGGGGAGGAAGGTGAAACTACAGTAGATATGTAATATGAGAGAGAATATATATTCATATGTGCATATATATATATATATGAAATGAACCACATTCACATCATGGAAGGACAATTATAAAGGTGTCCAATTATATCCAGTTGTTAATTTTCTTTAGTATTTTGTTCTGATTACATATTTTATAGAGAACTGTTTGTAGATACGATATATGCTTATATTTAAAATAAAGTAGTTATTTTAATACAGTTATACATTTACAAATAGACTATTATTAGCTAAGAGGGCAAAGTCTATTGAAGTTCCTCCTTCCTCGTAAAGGACTGATTCCCACAGTGGAGGGACCCCTTAAGCCATCAGAGCACATAGTTTCCTTCTCATAGTTTGAACAACAACACACACAGCCTAGCACAGTACAAAATGAGCTCTGCTTTCAGCCTATTACACCATGGCAGATGCCGTGTAAGCCCTTTAAAATTAACTTGAAAGGAGACAGAATTTGTTAAGGATTGCCTTGTGCAGCAGCGGGACTAAAGTGACTATGCTAACATGTCCAGTGTTTTAATGTCCACATTAAAGAGGGTTCATTGCATGTCGATCATTCCATTGTTAATGGTGACACACGGCCAACTTCTGAGATCCTGGGATCCTGAGATCAGTGGTACTGCCAAGTACGTCCACTCACTACCCTACATCCTTTTGGAAGGTAAGCATCATTTCTTCTCCTATGCAGCTTCCTTGTATTCTGTTGCTCAACACTAGGAACAAAGAAAAGACATAAATACAATCCAGCTCCCTGCCAAGGGTTGCTCATGAACCAGTCCTCGGCTAAGTGTAGAACAGGCACGGTCCCTCTAGGGCAATGAGCCACCCTACAGTGTCTCTCTCATTTAGGGCTATTATCAGGCATCTTCTCATTAATCCCTCAGCAGCTCAACAAGCTGGGCATAATTATTATCAGTCCAAGTACACAGACAAGGAAAATGAGGCTCAGCTACCGAAGTAGGATCAGATAGACCGAGGTGGCTGTCCTGGATGGATGCCCAGACCTGTTTGATGCCTACACTCGTATACTCAACCACTCTCTCTTACGCTTGTTGGCGACAAAGCCAAGGTTCAAGTTGACACAGGCAACCAAAAGAAAGAGGCCTCTGGAGGAACTGAGAAGCAAAAGAGCTAGGAAGCAAGAGGATGTGCCCAGCTGTGGGACTTCTGAAGAGAATGAAGCCACAGTGACACTTCCTGCCTATCTCTTCCTTGGTACCAACTGTTCACACCCACCTTGAAGCTTCAAAGACTGGGAAAAAAAAGGATGTGCCCTTGCCTGGTGTGGTTGTAAAGTAGTTCATCTCCACTTCTGTGAATCTTCCTTTCTGAATGAATTCTTAATTTTATCCTTTTTTTTTTTTTTCAGTCAATGCCATCATTCCAGGAAGATTTATGAAGTCCCTACTATGTGCCAAACTCACTGGCAGATGCTTAGTACATCACACTGAAAAGAACAAAGGATGCCATTTGTCTCACATTCCAGGGGAGTCAGATAGTTCACACAAACAAGGAAGTATTCACCCCATTCCCCCAGCCGCCTGGACTCACAAGACACTGTCTGAAAGTATCATGTACTGTTTGTTTGTTTGTTTGTTTTTGTTTGGTTGATTGGTTAGTTGGTTTTGTTTGGTTGGTTTTGGGGGTTCGGTTTTTTGAGACAGGGTTTCTCTGTGTAGCCTTGACTGTACTGGGCTAGCTTAGTAGACCAGGCTGGCCTTGACCTCATAGCAATCCGCCTGCCTCTGCCTCCCAAGTGCTGAAATTAAAGGCATGTGCCACCACACCAGGCTGTATCATAGACTCTTAGAAGGTCTCAAATCCAAAGGCAATTTAGAAAAATACCCTGTGCCCACCTCCATAGCAGAACTGTGAGGCCAGAGTTGCTTTTAAAAACTGAAAATTCAGCCAAGCGTGGTGGCGCATGCCTTTAATCTCAGCATTCTGGAGGCAGAGGCAGGCGGATCACTGTGAGTTCAAGGCCAGCCTGGTCTACAAAGTGAGTCCAGGACAACCAAGCCTACACAGAGAGACTCTATTTCAAAACAAAATAAAAACAAAAACAAACAAACAAACAAAAAACCCTGACAATTTAGTTCTCATGAATCATCAAAGGTAATACAGCCTGCAATAGTCACCAGCTCTGATGGGATCAAACATATCAAGGTTTCATTTGTATTTTGCTTTTTTGTGTTTTTATTTATTTTGCTTTTATATCAGTTTTCTTGCTGTTCTCTAGTGAAAGACAACTGGCCCACACACAGTGTTTGTTTGTCATCATTAAAGTTCATAAATGTTCCTAATAATTGAGGAGGAGTAAGCCCACATAATTTCTCAAAATTCTTTCTGTTTTATTTTGGCTTGGACATTGTTTTGTAGCCCAGCATCACCTTCCACTGAGCTTTGTGCGTGCCTGGAGAGCACTGCACCCCTGAGGTTGAGCCTGACCCCCTCTACCCTTTTTTTTTTTTTTTTTTTTTTTTTGAATTGTCATTTTATTTGTAGACAGAATCTCTCTAAGGTGTTTCAACTGGCCCTGAAATTCACTGTGTCCCAGGCAGGCACTGAATATGTCATTTCCACATCAGGCTCTCAAGAAGCTGGGGATTAGAGGCCAGCAAGGCAGCAGACCTGATGGACTCATTTCTTAAGGATACAGTCATCCTGGGACTAAAACAAAGGTGTGTGTGTGTGGGTGTGTGTGTATGTGTGTGCGTGCGCGCGTGCGTATGTATGTGTTTTCATAAGTAAATAATACACAGAAAACATCCAGTGTTTCTCACTCAAACTTGAAGGCAAAAACTATTATTATGGGGACAACATGATTTATATTATTTTCTGTAAGACAACAGGAAAATAAATCTGTCTTTGCAACCATATCTGTTTTCAGGAGAGATTAAAGAAAACTGGGGTCCACTTCCTTCACTAAAGTTCCTAAGGAATGCAAGAGGAGGCACTTTGCAAGGCCCCTTCTCTGCCCTCCTCTACCTACTCTGACTTTAAAAATAAGTTTCATGGGGAAGCTTTAAAAGAGAAAAAAGATACTATAGTTTCATTTTTAATACACAGAAAAATTGACATTTGAAAACATCAGAGCATTTTTTTTTTTGTTTATTTCTATTTATGTGCATTGGTGTTTTGCCTGCAAGTATGTCTGTGTGAAGATATCAGACCTTGGAGTTACAGACAACTGTGAGTTGCCATGTGGGTGCTGGGAATTGAACCCGGGTCCTCTGGAAAAACAGCCACTACTCTTAACCACTGAGCCATCTCCCCACCTCCAAGAGCATATTTTTAAATATACAAAGACCGTCTCAATAGTCGGGGCTCCTATAACAAAAGAAGAAATTCAATGGAAGAGGGTTACTATAATGCTTGTTAATAGTTTGGGGAAAGATTAAAGAGTCACTTTTGAAACTTTCCAAGTAATTCTTTTCAGTTAGGATTTAAGTCTGGCCTTATAGTCAAAATCAACTTTTTTTTTCTTTATAGACTAAGATCAAAACCTAACATATCATGTTTGGAACCAATTAAACTACATTCTGAAAGTACAAGAGATGTTCTTGCTTTTTTTTTTTTAACAGGTAAAGGTGGTTCATTAAATGACAGTTCAGGTACCATCCCCTATGTTCTATAAGATACATTTGCTAAGACTCGCAATGAGGGGACACCTGTGATAAAACATGTACGTCAACTGAAAGGTCACCTGCTGAACAAGGAGAGGAGTTACAGCCAGACCACCCCTAAGCCTATTTCTAGAAACACAAATACCACTACATTAAGTTCTTAGAGGATTTTCAGTTAGACTCAGCACACTTAAATTTGAGCAAATTAAGAACATAAAAACAAAACCCTCAACTGCCCTCACCCAGAAGCATTTTGTCATAGAGGAAAAAAAAAAAGTGAGTATGGTTTATGTGCTGTGTTGTCCCTCAGCTGAGTCCATGGACGCACTACAGTCCGGAAGAAAGCACTTAGCTCCAGAGAATGAGTCACACGTAGGAAGAGCACTTTGGGTTTCCCCAGGCCTATCCTTCAATATCTGCAACCTCGGGGGCTTTTAGGAGAACCAGCCTCCGGAGGATGGTGGATCCCAGGCTGTGCTACGCTGCTCCCCCATGGCTTAGTGAGGACACTGGAACCACCCAGTACAAACCAAACTCCCCTGTTTCCAGGGGCTTCTGTTGGTCATTGACCTGTATTGTCATGTGAAGAAATAGGATGGCTAAGTATCGTTATGACTGTCAAAACGGATCAAATATGAGCCATCTGTTGACCAAAAAAGAAACTCACCGTCCACATTCTTACAGTTTACAAAAGGGTGTTTAAAGTTGTGGCAAGCTCCCATTTTTGTCAGAGCCACTGATGGAAACAGAAGCTGAGGGTACCACCAGAGAATTTGTAGCTTAAAACATTTTTTAAAGGAAAGAAAATCAGTGAGAGACAAAAGCTAATAATATTGAAAGTGAGGTGAGGGGGGGTGGGTAATTCTTTAAGCACTACAATTATCACAACTTAATTTCCCCTTTTCCTAGCTTTGGGCAAACACAATTTATGGTGGTGATATTTGGGGCTTGCGCTTCAGGAAATTTCCATGCACACGTTTAGCTTAGATGCTTTCATTCCCCATCCTCATTATTAAGTAGCATTCAATTACTGGGTGTTGCAATGCCAAAGAGCATAAAAGAGAGGCGAGATCTCGGTAAGATCTAAGGGTGAGATGGCGTTTTTATATTGCTATAAAGATTACTTAACTCTAGTGCGGTCCTAATGATCATTTCTGTGACTAAAAACATCCCCTGGTGATTAATTATGTAAACGCTCATCATTTCAAGCCCAACAAAGACTTTTAAAACACTTTCCTGCATCTTGTATTCCCAGTAGCTTTTCCATTAAACCACAGACTCTACGGATTAAAGTAGCTACTTTCCATTACATTGAAACGGTATACTTGGGACGTTTATGTTTGTACATGTGAAGGGTGTTTTCTCATGGAAGGAGAGAGAGGCATCTTCTTTTCTCTATCCAGGCCAATTTCTGCTACACATACCCCTGTAAAAGGCATTCCTTCCAACTGGAAGGAATATCTGCATGCTTAGTTGTCCAAATTAGATATGTTGACATAATGAGTGTAATTTCAGTGTTGTTTATGCCATCAGTAAAGCAGGAATTTGAAGGCACTCTTCAAAAACAAGGGATTGTTTAGGGTGGAATACAAGGCAGCTAGCTATTAACTGCGAGGCTATAAGCAAATGCTTGGTAAAATATAGAGGAAGAAGAAAGTCCTGGACTTCAAAAGCCTTAAAGTCGGATGGAAAATGACCGCTATTCTTGAAATGCCTTGCTCACATACCCATGGAGCTGTGATCGAAGAGTGTATAGAAAGCCACTGGCTGAGTTTATGTCGAGGTGGTAGGATTCCAAAACAGTCTCTTACTTCCCCCGCCCCAGGAAATGTCTGTTTACTAGAATTTTTCTCTCTAATGAACATGGTTTGCTGTTGCTTGAGAAATAGACATGAAAAAGAAAAAAATAAATAAACAACTGAAAAATATGTCCTCTTGCTGAAAGGGATCAAAGTCTGAAATCTGAGACATCTTTTGGATGACGTTCCACACGTAAGAAAATGTTTTTCCACTGATGCCCAAACCCGGAGCCTCTGGCTTGCCTCAGCTGCAGCCAACCCCTGGGGCCTGCTTCTCTAACTAGAGTGTTAAGAAGACCACAAAGAGCTGGGGGGGGGGGGGGCACTGTGCTGCAAACCTCCCGGGTCAGTCGGTGCTTGGAACTGTGGCAGAGGTAGGAGAAACAGAAGCAAGCGAAGCCTTTATCGTTCTTTATTATTCTGCTTAAAGAAGCTACTAGGCAGACCACGATATGGAAAAGCAGAGACAGACCACCCCGGCCCCAGTCTTCAAGTCATGCACGCGCAGTTGTCGCGCAGTTTGAACGTGGGGTCTTTGGAACGGCCGCGGGGCATTCAGTCTGGGTCACCAGAGGCATTTCCTCTGGCGTGATGCCTCGCAGTTTACAATTTCCTCGTCTTCCTTTCCGTGACTCCACTGGAGCTGGTCTGGAAGTCTGGGAGCCTCTATCTGTGTGCAGCAGAATTTCGTTTTCAGAAATTGAGGTCTGGGCACCTTCTGAACAGAGGCTGGCAATAATCCCAAAATGCATGTTTTATTATGTAGGCTTTATTTGTGTTTCACGTGAAATGAGCTGAGACACTCAAACTCATTTCAGATAGCAGGCAAAACCGAATGGCCACATTGTCCCTAGGTAGACGGTCAGCACGTTACAGACAAGGGCGTCCAACTCCTGAGTTTGCTAGAAACGTCTTAGGGAAGACAAGCCACTTCGGTCACTGTTTTCATCAGAGAATAATTTTATTCCGCAATCGCATGGCTGCCTTCATCAACAGAAAAGGTCTTTACATAAGGATTTCGAGATCTTTCTATAAGGTCGCATTGTGGTTGAATCTAAAAATCACTTGGAATGTTATTCAAAACGAAAAAAAGCAAGCAAAAGGCGGGAGTCCTTCCTGCTAATGTTTCATAAGTAAAGATGTGGAGCCTGCCCATCCTATGGAAACAGAACACCCGAGCACTGGGGAGCAGTGTCTAGTGAGGATTTCCGCTTTTAATCAGTTATAAGGTACAGTGACAGTCACAGCAACTTAACCACACCCTGTGGGGGAAATGTGAATAAGCAGTAGTAACTTCTGCCAGAATTTAGCACAGGATTAATAGCATGCCACAGCACACTGGGGCCCTTCCACCCTACCGAGACCCCAGATGAAAAATTAATTAAGCTCATACATTTAAAACTAAATGCATTTCACTCCAAATTACTGTCCCCAAAAAGTTCAGCAGCAACATAAAATGCCAAAATTGTAAACTCGCATCATATGCATTCAGACCCTGATTTAAAAAAAAAAAAACCAGAAAAGCAAGGGAGCTGGCCAGTCATGATTGACTCAAGATCCCCATCTAGTGGCAGTATGTTGAATAGCATGCTATTTGTGTTGCTCAAGCATTTGTGAATCAAACATCTAAGACGTGTTTAGTTCATTGTTCAGAAATGAGACTCCTTCTGTCGTCTTACCCTTTCAAGTGATAAGACACAAAGCTACAAGACAGGTACCAAAAATACAAAAACTAAAGTATTTCCAGGAGTCATTTAGCCCCAAGTTACACAACTACCTTGACTCACCAATGAGCTCAGTCCCTCAGTCTCCCACAGGCTGCTACCCTCGCCCACCACTTATTGCTTAACTCTTCATGGGTTAAGCAAAAAGGATGGGAGCTTGATGTGACTTTTTTATTTTTAATTTATTTATCTCGCTGTGCTCACTTAAACACCTGTGCCGCCATACACGTGAGGAGGTCGCAGGACAATTTTCTGGGGCGCGGGCTTTCTTGTTTCCTTCTGAAAGATTCCTCTTTTACTGTGTCTCATCCTGAGGCCACAGTGCTGGAATTACAGGTACTCGCCATTGCATTTGGCTCCGAGTAGGTTCCAGAGATTGAATCCGGGTCATCAGGTTTGCATTGCTACTTATTTTCACTTCTGACCATCTCTCTGGCCCTGACTGTCAGTCACCTGAGTGGAGACTAAGCTGCAGACAGCAGTACATGTAGCAGCAAGCATACATGGGATATTCGTAATATCCTGGCATCTACACAAGTTGGTGAAGGAGCCGTGTTCAAGTATGTGGTTGCTGGGAAGGGAGCATCCGAATTCTCCAGATAGACACAAAGTGCAGACAAGTGCGTTTAAATGATGCTTGAAAACACACAAAGTAGTGGCAGAAGGCAAAGCAGCTATCCTCTGGGGCAAGGGGGAGGATACATGTTGATGAAATGGCATGAAAAAAATTTATCCTGAGGTTCCAGAATGTTCTATGCCTTAGCCCAGGTGATAATTACATATATGTGTCCTACGTGCCCTGCTTGCATAGTGTGCACTGTGACATAGTTTGTGAGAAGTCTATGAATGAGGACTCTCCGTAACTTTTGCTTTTCCCTAACCCTGACAGAGCAAATGTTGTAGTAACTACCACACAAATCTTCAGAAACATAAAAAACTGACTATCTAGAAAGCCTATGCATTAGGACTCTGGGCCCCAGCATTTCTGGAATTGGACAGAAGCCTTGAAGACACCTACCTAGCCCAAGCTTCAGATAAACAAAAGGAATTCTTTTCTCATGGCTTTACGGGGTAAGGCCCATTGTTGTCTTTGGAGTGTCCTCTTCCAGTTGTCACCTTTGCAGTCAAAGGGTAAGACAAGGCAAGCGGGAAAATGAGTGGGTGACATAGTCACCAGGAACCATGCCTGTCCCCCTTTTGAGTTGGCATTTTCCCGTTGACTACATCATGGGGATGTTAACACCCAAGGGAAGCTGCCCATCTCAAGCCTCATCTTCGCACCTCTAAGAGGAGCCTAGGAGAGATTGTGGAAGTAAAAAAAAAATCACTTGACTATCTAGTAACCTAGGTAAGTCACTCAGTCCTGCTAACTCTTGGGCTTACAAAACGTCGGGTGTAGGCACTGAACGGCCCTAAACCCCTGTGAGGAGAATAGCAGCTTTCCAAACCCCTGCGCAACTTCCAGACGGTTTCTGTTTAGTTCCTGCGCAGCTCTCCTTCCTGTTTTCACCCCCTTCACTTCAATCATTCATGTATCTGGTCCTCCAATTCTTCTACCCGCTATTCTTCACTTCCTATTGTGCTTTTGTTTTGCCTTCTTTCTTTTTATTACCGTTCTCCACAGCACACTCAGCTCCCGCCAGGGTTTTCTCCTGGGTTCGCTTATCAAGCGTCACAGAGACTTGGGCGGTTCGACCACTGCCCTGCGGTTTCTCCTAAGACTGACTCAGGCTCTGCCTGCCCTCCTTCCTGAGAAGAAAGGGAGGCAAGCGGAACCAGACAGATGTCCAGGACTCCATCTCAACGACTTCCCCGGGAGTTGTAAAAGTGGTCTCTCTGCTTCCTGCTAGGACAGAGGGAAGACCGTGATGACACATAGAGGCACTGGCCGTCCTCCTTTTCAACTGGGCTGCTCTGGAGCGCTGCCATCCGCACAGAGGTCCCATTCCAAATCGCTCCAGATCGTTGGAGAAATGTAGTCAAAATCCAAGATGGCCTTGTTTTCTCCCCCACAAACTACCTACACCAAATCAGTCTACGATGAGTTCCTCGGATCCCTCTGCCTTCTCCAAAGTAGGTAAGAGCGATGCCAAACCAAAAGCTCGCCCACTACCACTCGTGAGTCCTGATCTCCGCTCCTCCTCACCCCACACCCTGGTAAAAATAGGTTTTAAAGTCTAACTGGATTTCCACATGTAGAAAAATGCAATTGGACCCATACTTGTCACCATGCACAAAGCTCAAGTCCAAATGGATTAAAGACCTCAATATAAAACCAGAGACACTAAGCCACTTAGAAGAAAAAGTGGGGAAGAGCCTGGAACACATTGGCACCGGAGACAACTTCCTGAACAGAACACCAACAGCCCAGGCCTTAATGTCAACAATTAATAAATGGGACCTCATGAGGCTGAGAAGCTTCTGTAAGGCAGGAGACACTGTCAAAAGAACAAAGCGACCGCCTACAGACTGGGAAATAATCTTCACCAACCCTGCATCTGACAAAGGTCTAATATCCAAACTTTATAAAGAACTCAAGAAATTAAACGCCACCAAACCAAATAACCCAATTGAGAAATGGGGCTCAGAATTAAACAGAGAATTCTCAATAGAGGAATATCAAATGGCTGAGAAACACTTAAAGAAATGCTCAACATCTCTAGTCATCAGAGAAATGCAAATCAAAACAACTCTGAGATTCCATCTTACACCCATCAGAATGGCTAAAATCAAACATTCACGTGACAACACATGCTGGCGAGGATGTGGAGAGAGAGGAACACTCCTTCATTGCTGGTGGGAATGCAAACTAGTACAGCCACTTTGGAAATCTATCTGGTGCTACCTTAGAAAACTGGGAATAGGGCTTCCTCAAGACCCAGCTATTGCTCTCCTTGGAATATACCCAGAAGATGCTCCAGCACACAACAAGAAAATTTGTTCAACCATGTTCATAGCAGCCTTATTCATAATAGCCAGAACATGGAAACAGCCTAAGTGTCCATCAGTAGAAGAATGGATAAAGAAACTGTGGTACATATACACTATGGAATACTACTCAGCTATTAAAAACAAGGAATTCCCGAAATTTGTGGACAAATGGATTGAACTAGAAATGATCATAATGAGTGAGCTAACCCAGTAGCAGAGAGACTCAAATGGTATATACTCACTTATAACTGGACACTAGCCCAAGGGGCAGGTCCCATCAAAATCTGCACCTACCAGGAAAGTGGGATAGAGGTGAGAACATCCTATTGAGACTCTAGGTGAGAAAAATATAGGGGATAGGGAAGTAAGTGGATCCAGAGGGTCCTAGAAACCTACAAGAGGAACATTATGATGGGTGGATCTGAGCCCAGGGGTTCTGCTTGATCAAAGGCACCAACCAAGGACAAAACATGCAACTATCATCAAACCCCTACTCAGATCTAACCAAGGGACAGAACATTATCCACAGTTAAGTGGAGACTGGGGACTGACTTTCACAAGATCTCTGGTGCCCCATATTTGGCCATGTCCCTTTGTTGGGGAGGCCCAATGGCACTCGGAGGAAGGATAGCAGACTACCAAGAAGAGACTTGATACCCTAGCACCATATTCAGGGGGAGGAGGTCCCCCTTGGTCACAGTCATAGGGAAGGGGGGTTGGGGTGAAAGTGGGAGGGAGGGAGGAATGGGAGGATGCATGGGATGGGATAGAAAATGAGATGTAATATGAATTATTTTATCTTTCAATAAAAATGCGTTAAAAAATAATCAAAAAAAAAAGATGAAAATAATTCATGTTCTTTCTAATATTACTTCTCTGGGTCAACCAAGCCTGAAGACCTGCATTTGAGCCTCAGGGCACATATGGTAGAAGGAAAAACCGACTCAGCAAGCTGTCCTCTAACTCCCAGATGTGTGCATGTTTTTCAGAGGGAAGATCATACTTGTCAGAGAGTGTGCAGCCAACAAAAAAGAAGTCAGATGGGGAAAGGGCATAACTGAGGCAGTTGGCTCCTAATACCACCCCCAGGCTTGCCAGTCATGGGGAGTAATAAAAATTAATTTTAAGAAATTTATCAGATAACTCATTGAAGTGAAAAGACAAAGTAAAAACCAGCTCATCATTTTAATATTACCAGTGAGCTCAAAACGCCTACCATCTTTAATATTTAGTATTACAACCTCTAGAAATTTTATCCATTCATGTTTTTAGTTCATTAACACCAAGTAAGTTATGTCTCGACTGCTTTTAAGACTTAACATATCTAAAATATAATTTACTAATAAATACAAATCTGCACACTATTTACATAGTAGAGATGCTCATTTGCATATAGATTGCTGATTAGTGCATAGATAGAAAGAATTTGTTCCTTTCACTGTTTGTTACTGTTTGCAGATTCAAATTTCTCGCCAGTATACACACAATTGTGATCAATTTCCTTGTGCATACACATTGCATGTCTGTCTGACTGTTTCTTTAGAATATATTCCTAGATGTATTGACTCAAAGACAAACAGTTTTCTGTGCAAGGTGGCGCACGCCTTTAAATCCCAGCACTCAGGAGGCCTAGGCAGGTGGATCTCTGAGTTCAAGGCCAGCCTGGTCTACAGAGCGAGTTCCAGGACAGGCAGGGATACACAGAGGTCCCTGGGTCCACTTTGCCCTTGTTCTCTCTCTCTCTCTCTCTCTCTCTCTCTCTCTCTCTCTCTCTCTCTCTCTCTCTCTCTCTCTCTCTCTTTCTCTCTCACTGCATCACAGATGAGAATGGAAACTGGAATTCTGTATCTACTACCACCCAGTTAGGTCTTTTGCTTTGTTTCATTTTTCAAAACATGGTTTCTCTGTGTAGCTTTTGCTGTCCTGGAACTCACTCTGCAGACCAGGCTGGCCTTGAACTCATAGAGATCCACCCGCCTCTGCCTCCCATGTGCTGGAATTAAAGTTGTACACTACCACCACTGGGCTCTAGTTACATCTTATTCCAGTGGTTCTAAACCTTCCTAGTGCTGCGACCCTTTAATCCAGTTCCTCATGTTATGGTGACCCCCAGCCATAAAATTATTTTCATTGCTACTTCATAACTTTAAGTTTGCTACTGCTATGAATTGTAGTATAAATATTTTTGGAGATAGAGATTTGGCAAAGGGGTCATGACCCACAGGTTGAGAACCACTGTACTAAGCAGATGATAATGGTGGTGATGGTGGTGACAGTGACGATGGTGGAGGTGATGGTGGTGGTGGCGGTGATGGTAGTGGTGGTATTGGTGGTGGTGGTGGCGGTGATCGTCATAACAGCACAGGCACAGCAGCAGTAATGTAAAATGCACTGAACAAGTACTCTTGTGCTAAATACAGATGTCCTTGGTATCCATGGAGATTGATTCCAGGATGCCCTGATAAGATCAACATGTCCTGATTCTCAGGTTACTCAGTAAAGAACAGCACATTTTAGCTCACAATTCTAGGGTATGGCAGAACTCAGCACAGCCACCATCAGGAGGAGACAGTCCTGAAGGCTGTCCTCTGACCTTCACGCATGTGCCACAGTACATGTATTTCCACTCCCACATCACATTCATATGTGTACACACGATGATGTTAGGTTAGGTTAAGTAAACACCATAGCCTGAGTGACATAAATGAAAGAAATATACTTTTTCTAACTCTAGAGACTGAGAGGACCAAAGCCAAGGCACATAGTAAGGACTTCCTCTTTATGATGAGGGAGCTAGGGTCTCTAGAGTCGCGTACTAATAGGACTAGGGGCTTTATAGGGTCGGAGCTCTCATGATAGAGGTATCTCCCAAAGATCCTCCCTTCTAATGGTACACTATTGGGATTAGCTTTCAGGGTCTGACTTCTGAAGTAGCACAAACATTAAGACTATTTCACAAACCACAAGGCTAATGAACATATACCTGTAGCACACACACACACACACACACACACACACACACACACACACATACACACACGCATGCACATGCACACACACATACACACGCATGCACGCACACAAATTGATTCAGGTAGTAAGTGTCAGTACTGGATAGGAGATTGATAAACACTAACTAGACTCTATAGATATGTCAAAAAAAACAGTAACAAAGGTTTATAAAGATTCTCTTGGTAATAGTAGGTAGAGATTTAATTGTTTTATTTTAATTTGAGTATATAGCTGTGATGCAGTTGGTGGAAGTAGATGGAGAAGGTATTTGTACATCTTAAACATGCAATATTTCTCGGGAGTGGAACCAAGTGAACAAATACTGTAAATGAAGCCAGTCTCTAAAATGGCAGCCCATGAAAGGCAGCAGTATCACATTCAATTACAGAGAACAGAATGTGTTTCGTAAACCTTTGACAGTTGTCCAAAAGACACCTGACCAAGAAGTAGACAAGGCGTAATAAAAGAACTCACAAGAGCAAGACCACACAAAGTGTGAAATTGCTACAGAAAAACTGAATTACAACATGAACGATGGGTGAGACAGCTAAGCAGTCTGAGCGGAGGATAATGTGTAAAGCTAAGCTAGTATTTGTTCGCCTTTACCACTTGCAAGAATTTTATGGTGGATCACATTGACACTTGTCACTGCGCTTTGAGGTAGTGCTATGTTCTTACTGAGGAAACATGGTGTGCTCTCTTAGCACTCGCCATTGCTGTCTGTCTTCATATCTTTCTCTATCAAGTGTCAGATTTTCTCTGCCTCTGGATGTTTTCTGGCTGCAGGGGAATGAGACAAGCCCGAAATACAGGGTTTCATCCCCTAGAGCATCCTTTGATCAATTCTAAGGATGCTTGGTAAACAGATCCCCAAGCTCCCTTAACCCTTGAACGGGTCAAAGCTTGAGCATAGTCTTCACTTGCTGGGGTGAGAACTCGCCAGTGGATGGAACCACAGTTCCTCCCCAAGATGGTCTGTCCATTCATTAGCAATCCTGTGCTGACTTCCTTTTTCTCCTTGTCTTACTTTCCCATTATCTTTCTGCTAATTCAAATGTCAATGTTTCCTCAAGATGGATGTGTTAAAATTCTGCAGTCAGATATGGTATCATTTGTTGGTGGGACCTTTGAGAGACTGGTAGGTCATGCTTGTGAAGCCTTCATGAATGAAATAAGTGCCCTTATAAAACAGACCCAAACCCAAGGGAGGAGGCTTAAATCTCACCCAGAAGGAGAAATAGGACAGACAGCAAAAGCAGTTGAAGAAAGAGAATGTTCAGAAAGAAATGTGGGTGGAGATAAGAACCGGGGAGAGCAGGGTCAGGAGGACAGAGGACCTGCAGAGAGAAGAGAAACAATAGGTTGGAGCATCTCTGGAAACAAGCTGGAGACCCATGACAGGGTAGACTTCTGGGAGGACATGGGGGTGACTCTAGCTGAGACTCCTAGCAGCAAGGGTTATGAAGATTAAAAAGGACACTCTCTAACTATACATAACTTCTAGTGGAGGGAAGGGAAGAGAACCCTAACCCACCCACAAAAACTTCGACCCAAAATGTATCCTGCCTTCAAGATGTGCACGGATAAAGATAGAGCAGAGACTGAGAGAATGGCCAATCAATATCTGGCCCAAACCAAGACCCACCGCATGAGAGAGAACCAACCCCTGACAATATTAACGATACTCCATTATGCTTGCCTAGTATATCTGTCCTCTGAGAAGCTCCACCAAACAGCCAATCAAAACAGATACTGAGACTCACATCCAAACATTGAATGACACGTGGGAAGCCTTGTGGAAAAGTGGGAGGAAGGATAGAAGGACCTAAAGGAGACAAGAGATCCTCACGAAGACCAATAGAGCCAAATAATTAGGTCCCAGAGGGGCCTACACAGACTGAAGCACCAACCAAGGACCACACATGGACTGGACCTAGGCCCCCTACACGGATGTAGCCAATAAGTAGCTCAGGCTTCACGTGGGTCCCCTAGTAAGAGGAACAGGGGCTGTCTATGACATGGACTCTGTTGCCTGCTTTTTTAATCAATTCCCCCTGGCGGGGCTGTCTCACCAGGCCACAGGGGAAGAGGATGCACTCAGCCCTGATGTGACTGGATGAGCTATGGAGTACTCTCCTCTTCTGGAGAGTAGGGGACTGGAGATAGGGGGAAGAGGGAGGGGGAGCCAGAGCAGGGGAAGGAAGGGGCTACAATTGGGATGTAAAGTTGTTTGCTCAACCATGTTCATAGCAGCCTTATTCATAATAGCCAGAACATGGAAACAGCCTAAGTGTCCCTCAGTAGAAGAGTGGATAAAGAAACTGTGGTACATATACACTATGGAATACTACTCAGCTATTAAACACAAGGAATTCCCGAAATTTGTGGATAAATGGATTGAGCTAGAAATGATCATAATGAGTGAGCTAACCCAGAAGCAGAGAGAATCAAATGGTATATACTCACTTATATCTGCATACTAGCCCAAGGGGCATGTTCCACGAAAGCCTTCACTTACCAGGAAACTGGGACAGAGGGGAAGGCATCCTATTGGGACTCTAAATGAGAGACGCATGGGAGAATAGCAAAATAAAAGGATACAGAGGGTCCTAGAAATCTACAAGTAGAACATTATGATAGGCAGATTTGGGCCCAGGGGTCCCACTCAAACTAAGGCACCAGCCAAGGACAATACAGGAGGTAAACTTTAAACCCCTTCCCAGATCCAGCCAATGGTCAGAATATTCTCCACAGTTGATTGGAGAGTGTGATATGACTGTCTCACATACTATGGTGCCTCACATTTGACCATATCCCCTGGAGGGGGAGACCTGGTGGCACTCAGAGGAAGGACAGCAGGTAGCCAAGAAGAGACTCGATACCCTATGAGAATATATAGGGGGAGGTAATCCCCCTCAGGAACAGTCATAGGGGAGGGGAATAATGGAAAAATGGGGAGGGGGGGAAGAATGGGAGGATACAAGGGATGGGATAAACATTGAGATGTAACAAGAATAAATTAATAAAAAGAAAAGAAAAAAATTAATTTAGTTAATTAGTTAGTTTTAAAAAAAACCAGACCCAAGAGCTGGCTAGCCCCTTCTGCATGGTAAATCCACAGTAGGAGGTACTGTCTGTGAGCTAAAAGGCTATCCCTCACCCAGTTTCTAGTGTTCTGTGACAGCAGACTGGGAAGATTAAGACTTATCACTACCTAGTCTCCTTCATATCTTTGTCTGGGGATCTGCTTCAGAAAGTATTCACTCAAGACACCATTTAAAAGAAGAGTCACTGAAACCTCATCAGTCATTAACTTGGCTGAATCGCATGACTATTAAATGAATAATGTCAGATCTCAACTTACAAGCTACTCAACCTCAACCACTGTACTATCAACAACCCAAAACCAGGTCATGTCCCCTGGAGGAGCCTGAGACACTTTAGGTTGTAAACAGATACATGCTTTTGTTTTTAGATTAAAGCAGGTTAGAAATACAATGTAATACATAAGTCCTGTGGCAAACACTCGTGTTTTATCTACTGCTAAGAAAGAAAAGCAAGATTACCACTGGAACTCAATGCTTTCTCACTTACCATTCTTACTCTATTCCTATAGAACAGATTCAACTAGGCGTCCTTAAACATATAAGTTGTGCTTATATAGTAAAAACACTCATGGAAATTTAACTGATCAAAATATGTATTTTTAATTTCATTGTAATTAAGGATCCAATTCTTCTGAACATTTTTAAAACTCAAGATCGGCAGCGCCCAAGGCTTACACTGGGAGGCTGTCGACTTCTGACAACCGCTGTAATGTTGTACCTCCTCCTTGAGGGCCTCCCCTTCCGTCTTCAAGATGTCCGTCCACTCTGTGGACACCCATTCTCTAAGGTTTTCTCTGGTGCTTTCTTCCTCTAACCAGAAGGTGTCAGGCAATGACAACTCTGTTGCTTAAAGAGCCTGGGTGGAATGGGAGTCATTGTGAGCTCTTCCTGTTGGCGTAGAGACGTGTGTCATCCATCTGTGGTGGGAAGGTTGTAAATGATAAAAACAAACCTGAGGCACATGAAAGTTACAGTGTAGGATGAGCTCAGCACCGTGTGTAAACTTTTAAGTGTGGGCTGACTTAGAGAATTTTCAAATTAAAATTATGACAGAAATATGAATTATCGCGTGTCCATTGCTACTCTGTTTATAATATCCAGGAATTAGAAACAGCCTAGATGCCCATTAACTGGTGCATGGATGATGAAATGTGGAACATTTACACATGGAATATTATTCAGCTATTAAGAAAAGTGAAATGATGAAATTTTCAGGTAGATATTGGAGCTAGAAATAACAATCCTGAAGGATATAACTCAAACCTAGAAAGACAAATATCGTTTATTTTCTCTTATATGTGGATGCTAGTTTTTAAGCTTTAGATATGTGACTCTCGTTGGAACACCCACAGAGGCGAGGCACATAGTGAGGGAAGAGAGGCGCCTCCAGGGAGAGGGAAATAGAATATAGTGATATAAAGTGATAAAGGGGAAATTAGAAAAGGAATTCAATGGGGCAGGGATGGGAGGGGGAAGGGAAAGGGGAAAAAAAACACATGCATGATAACTGATGCTACAGGCCTTTTAAAAAGCCAGATGGAGACCTACCACACTTCACAAAATATTTACACATATGAAACAAGTTTAAATGAAATCCCCACGTAATGGGAGAGAAAAACATCCCTCCTAGGTACCATACACTACCAAATGGAACCTCTGATACCAGAAGTGGGTTATGTGTTTTTGAGTATTTGGCCAACTAGGTCCTATAGACTGCCCCATCAAACCATTACAAGCTATCGTCAGTGCTATTAGTTACTCTCCACAGCCAGATGGTAGACTCTATTGAAGACACCACATACTTACATCCCTAAATAAGGAAAATAAAAACAAACTGATGATTGGCTGGGAGCTTCACTCCCACTACTCAACATTAATAATGCTAGAAAGTGCAATAGACGCTACCATAGGAGAAAAATAATCATCAATCTAACCCTGTGGGCTATGACAGTGACCTGTCTGAAAGCTATACCCACTGGCGCAATACAGCCACAAATGTTATGTGAGTAACCAAAAACTTACTGGATTTAAGATCTGCTCCACAAAATGAAAGCCATAGCTGACGCAGTTAATGAGTCCACGAGCCTGAGACTAGATAGACCATGGTCCCTACAGGAAAGCCTACTACCATGTAGATAAATGAACACAGAAGTAAAACAACACACACACACACACACACACACACACACACACACACACACACACACACACACACACCCATAGACCACTGCATCACTCACTTCTCATCAAAGTGGCTTCTTCTTTCAGTGGATGGTAATTAACACCGGGAGACAGAATTGTGTGGTGTGCAGATAGTGAGAAACTTTGGAGTATTTAACCCCAAGGGGGATGTCTTCGTCATATCTTTCCCCTCATGGTTCAGGAATCTGTGTGGAAAAGGAGCCCGAACAATTGTAAGAGGCAGAGGTGGTAGGCAACTCCCAGAAAACAGTATTTTCCAGACACAACCGGGGTAAGGAACATATGGATCCGCAGAGATGTGACAGCACACCCAGGATCTGTGTAGGTTCAAGACAAGTTCCCAGCACAGGGAACAGGAAGTAAGCACAAAGTGCAGATCCTAATCAAGAAGCTACTTGTACCTGGTATTTTCCAGGAGTGACACTGAGCATTTCAATCACACTCCAGAGCAGGTCTCATGCTCAACAGTGGTTGGCCAACACAAGTCGGACTTCCTGTTTCTGTTTTGCGTTATCTTATGTGTGCTTTTCTTAAGAAAGAGAAAAGATTTGAAGATGAAAGAGCAGTAAACGGGTAATATCTGGGAGGAGCTGGGGGAAAGGAAAGAAAATGATCAAAGCACTGTATTAAATCCTCAACACAAGTAAAACAAATAAAAAATTTAAAAACGGCACAAAAATAAATTGATGTGACAGGATTCTGAAAATGCGCAATAAACATCCCAATGCAATAGGAAACCTTACAAGGCAATATGCAAATGTCTCTATGGCCAACAGGAATGCTACTCAGCATCCACACTCCCTCACAGTGCCACCACTACACCCAGTTCCAGAAATATCTAGCCATTGTCAAGCATTTAAACCAAAGGAATAGGTTAGTAACTTGGAACTTCACTTGGTTTGGGCTAAGCATGCACCCTCTTTTAATAATGCAGGACTCTTATGTGAATATTCTAAAAACACACACACACACACACACACACACACACACACACACACCTCCAAACAATGTACCTACAACCTGTCAGCAACCTAGGATCCTTATCTGTATGGAATTGCCTGCATATGTCTCTCTGTCTCTCCAAATAATGGAATAAGATTGTCTTTCATTCTTTCTTTTCTTTTCTTTCTTTCTTTCCTTCCTTCCTTCTTTCTTTCTTTCTTTCTTCCGTTTTGTTTTATTTTGTGTTTCAAAACAAGGTTTCTCTGTATAATTTTGGCTGTCACGGACTGGCTTTGTACAGGCTGGACTCAAACCCACAGAAATCTGCCTGCCTCTGCCTCCCCAGTGTTACAGGCATGCACCACTATGTCTGGCTTCTGTCCCTTCTTAAAGACCAGCAAATGTGGCCAGTTTCTATTTGACCATACTCCAGTTGTATCTATACAAGGATATGGTGATCAATCCAGCCTAAACTAGTTTTGTATACACGCAAACTAAGACAAGGTGTGTTTTTAAGTGAACTTTTAGGGAGATCCTCTGTTTAACTCTGTGGACACAATATGGCTAAAATCAGAGGCATTATTGGAAGGGAACTGTGCAGCCAAGAAAACATTATATAACAAAAAATCTGTCACTCAAAATAGGGAACCTCCCAAGTCGTGCCCCTTTGTAACCAATCCATCCTTTCTTTGTATCTTATAAAAGAAGCTCCAGGCTATAACCTGGGACCCTTGAACATTTCTATGTATGTGGTCTACTGTCACTCTTGACAGTATGTTTTTTTTTTTCTTTTCTGTACGATTTTGCTTTGCTTTTGAACGAAGTTTCCTTGCTACTTCCCAATGTGTTTGTACCTTTACTACAATGCTCCGAGAAAAAACCAAATAACTGTGTTAATGGGATTACTCAGCAGGTAAAGGCACTTGTGACCAAGCCTGACACAAATTCAATCCCCAGAACCTAACTATGGGAGAAGAAAACTGGCTCCTGAATGCTGTCTTCTGGCCTCTACACACACTAGATCATGTGCTTACTCATAAACACATACACATGTGGGTAGATGTGTGTGTGTGTGTGTGTGTGAGAGAGAGAGAGAGAGAGAGAAAAAGAGACAGGGTGGGGGGAAGGGAGGGACAGAGGGAGGGAGAGAGAGAGAGAGAGAGAGAAAGAAAGAGAGAGAGAGAGCGAGCCTGGAGCTAGCAGGCCCAGACTGCCACTCCCACCAGACTGCTACCACTGACCACTGGTAACAGTTGTAGCTACAGGATGAGGAACAGCCCTAAATTCCTATAGGCAGAGGAATTGGCAGGTAGCGTGCATGAGTACACCTCCCAACAACAGAATCACAATAAGTCAATAGGGCCCCATTAAGTCATACAACAGGTGAAATGAGGATTTGTATTTTTAAATGAGGGACAAGGGCAAAGCAGCATTAGGCTCTCCTGCCCTTCTTTCAGTGGAGCACTGTTTACATCCTTGCAGACTTTTTACTAGTAATTGATACGATGAAATTTCACCCCGCTACACTTGCCAGCAAAGCGCGTGGTCTTATACTTTCCTCTGACAGATGCTTTCATGGCACAGGGACTCACTTAGACTCATAAATAGTTATACTCATTAGCCTTAATAATTAAACTCAAACAGAACCCCAATTACGGAATTCTCCCATGGTAGCCCCCTTAAGACATTAACTCAAGTTCAGAAACTATAACCGACATATGTTCAAATGGAAATCTGAATAGAGCAACCAACTAAAATGTATGACTGTTAAAAAATCTTCTGCAAAGCTGGAGGGAAGGAAGAAACTGTGAAGGAAAGTGATTCAGACAATGTGGATGCTCAGTCTGCTGGAGATGCTAAGCTCTACTACCTGGGGCTAATTAAAGGAAGCTGAAGGAGAGCAAAGGAGAGGGCGGCCTTGGGGCGTCTGTCTCCAGTTTTAGGTAGGTGAGATGCTGTAGACATCTCATGGCTCCAGGAGAAAATAGGAAGCTGTACATTTCTTCTTTATTGAAAGTGTTTTGTTTTGTTTTGTTTTTAAAGATTTTTTTCCCAGATCCTGATGAGAGAAAGTTCAATTTAAACTGTAAAATTTAAGACTGAAAATTTCTCTTTCTGTACATCCAGACTGCAAAGGCTTAAAGTGGGAGGGTTTCTCTCCTTGAGACTGGGTCCCATCTCTTGTCCTCTGGGTGCCCAGCCATGTTGCCCTCCTTTTTTCCCTATCTAATCGAATTAAACATCAAATCATTCAAGTGAATAACTAAGTTAAAAGACAATACAGAGGAAGACAGATCCAAACCTTTTGTCTCTCAATGTGAAGCAGTAAAGCCATGACTGTATCCTCTCAGGAAATGCTAGCCCAGGAAGATAGAAAGCTGTGCCCACACCCTCTCTGAGAGAGAAAGCACTTTCTTCCAGGAGAGCAGCTCTAGGGTTCTCTTTTTGCCATCTGACATTTAATCTGCCCATCTTGACATGCTAGCACCCAGATTTTCCTGCGCAGACTCTTCTGAGTTTCAGTTCATCTAACTGCAGGCACCTTGCTTTATTCCAATCTCTCAGTAACACTTTTTCCCTAGGCCTCTTTTTACCAGGCCTATGCCTCTATCACTTGCCTTCCAGAAGTTCTGAGCTCCCTCTTCAGGAGGGCTGCCCTTAATCAAACAGTTGCCCTTCACAGTCTTTTACAGACAGACAGAAATTCTATAGTCCAAGTGACTCCTCTCCTGCTGGGATGCCATCTTTGTTTGCTTTTTATTTCCTTGTACTGTTTTTCCCACTTTCCAAAATCTCCAAGTTTCTGCTCCTAGGAAACTCAGCCTACAGTATAAGCACCTCCACCACCCACCTCTCCTTCACCCTCCTGAACAGGAGCCATAAGCTACACTAGAACAAGACCTGGCCCAAGACTTCTCAGGTAAGCAATGGGACCATCTTTTTGCTTAAATTAATTTGAATCAAGCTTTGAGTTGCTTATAAAATTGAATGTTATTGCCTGGCTTTTATGTTCTTTGCTCTATAAATATTTATTAAACATCTACTATGATTCTACTACCATGTTAGGATCTGTAGACCTAGGGCAGAAAAGACATAGCCCCTGACCTCATGTTACCCTTCAAGAAGAGAGCAATAAAAATTCAGAATTGTCACTTCAATGAAAGTGAAGAAAGAAAGAGAGACAGATAACATATCATAGGTACATAGCAGAGGATAGAAACCCCTACCAGGAAGATTTCCTGAGGGTGACAGTGTCTTCCCTAACACAGGAAATCAGAGTCATGGAGGAAAAAATTATTCTGGCTAGAGGAATCTATAGCCAAGACGAAAAAAGGAAAGCAAAAGTGTGGTGTATCTGCCTGAGCCCAGGAATATTAGTTTGACATGAATGTAGGCACTTCTCCCCAGCCCGAGGAAGTGCCCCCACAGCCATTGCCTGAGGGTGGGGATCTGGCCAGCTGTGCACAGAAGCAGCTGGAAGTGTGGTGGAAGTGAGCATTCAGCTCCAGAAATAATCCTCCTAGAGAGTGGAAATAAAATCCACAGCAGCATTCTCTAATCCCGTTTTAGACAAGTTCTCAGAAGGACATTACGTGGATGCTCACATGATCTCTGGAAACTCACACTTAATCCTACATCCTACCCAGTAGCTCCTCTCCAAGCCTTGTATCTACTTTTCTTGCTGTGCGGCCTCACTCCCTTGCACTATCCTCAGGAGCCACCCTACCTTATCCAGGCTTCAGACTGCACTTTCCAGATGTAGGGATGAAAGGAAATGAGATGAGGGCACAGAAAAGGAGCAAACAGTTACAAAGAGGCCCTCACGTGTTGCTTCATACCCTTGAGAATAACCACCAGGGGACCAGACTCTATGATCTCTTTTATTCACTTGCTCAAAAGAATTTTTCTCTAAATGCCAAGTAAGAACAGACACTAATTCAGTTGTGTAATGTCTACTGAAGTGTAATAGGAGCAACACAAATAAGTGTGCAAACACACAAGTAGTCCTTGAGCAGCACTTGAAGGGAAAAGGAAACAACCACAGCAAACAGGCAACCTACACAGTGTGAGCACAGAACAGCACGTGACACTGTAGGGACGAGAAAGCTTTCCCCATACGACCTTAAATGCAGCAAGTGAAGGCCTATGAGGTAGACTAATAACAAGACAGACCAGCAGGATGGAAAAAGTCAGAAAGGATATAATATCAAATGTATGCCCATGGATTCAAAACATGAGTCAACTAAACAGTTAGAATTGGGGTAGTGGTCAAGGCATGGTACTACACACCTGTAATCTATGCATGTAGGAGGTTGAGTTAAGATCTGACCATGGCTTCAAAGTCAGCTTGGGCTATGTAGTAAGACTTTGGAAAGAAAGAAAGAAAGAAAGAAAGAAAGAAAGAAAGAAAGAAAGAAAGAAAGAAAGAAAGAAAGAAAGAAAAAGAAAAAGATGGGTGCTCCTGAAAATGCTATCTCAAAAGTGGGAGGGAAGCAAGATCAGAGTGTTAAGCAAAGTGAGCCAGACTCAGAAAGACAAATATCTACCTTTTCTTCTGTGTATATCCTATATTGTAGATACCTAAGTAAAACCATTCATGCACATGTCAGGAGACCAGAAGGGAGACTGGAAGGGAGGAAGGAGACTAAGAAGAAAAGGGAGGGAAGAATTGGTCCAAAGTACATGATATACCAAAAGCACTGTGGTAGTTTGAATAAAATGCACCCCATAGGCCCATAAGGAGTGGCACTGTTAGGATGTGTGGCCTTGCTGGAGTAGGTGTGGCTTTGTTGGAGGAAGTGCCTCAGATGCTCAAGGCACATCCTGTGTGGGGTCTTTTCATGCTGCCCACAGATCAATGTAGAACTCTCTCTCCAGCATCATATCTATCTGCATGCCTCCATGCTTCCCAACATGATGATAATGGACTAAGCCTTTGAACTATAAGCCATCTCCGATTAACTCTTTTCCTTTATAAGAATAGCCATGGCCATGCTGTCTCTTCACAGCAATTGAAACCATAAGACATAAGCCAATTTAAAAATCTAGCCAAAAAATAAATAAATAAATAAAGGAAATGGGAGAAAATGTTGGAGTTGGAGAAAGGTGGGATATAGAAAAATAAGGCAAGATAATTCTTAGATTGATGGGCAATTGTAAAACACAAACATAAAGTATGGCTGTCTGCATAGCACACTGGGTTAGGAACTGTCACCTGGGACACTGTTCTGAGATTTCCTACTGTGTAAACAGAAAACAACATCCAAAACCTCTCGTTGAAAGGACTGACAAGTCAAACATGTGAGCCAGGCATACACTGAACAGAACTTTAACCATTTACATGACACATTTCTTCAACTTATGGAGAATCTGACATTCCCTCCCAGAGTTCATCCTCTCCTCCCTCCCTTCCTGTCCTCTCTCCCTCTCCCTCTCCGTCTCCCTCTCCTCTGTCTCCCTTGCTCTTTTCTCTCCACTTCTCTCTCCCCAGCCCCATATTCTGGGTGTTCTTAATAGTATGAACTTTTTAACTGAGCCTCCAAAGGACAAAAGTGCTTATCGAGTCAGCCCTTTGCCCCCTACAAGAAGTTAATAAGAGTGTGGCAGCCCGTAGACATTTAGTTCACAACAATAAAGGAGCAAAATGATGAACAACAGACTGAGCAATGAGGATCCACTTGACTTAAGAGCTCACTTCAGCACAAGTAAGCGTGTTCATCACAGAGGCACACTCACGAGCGTAGTTAGCACTGAAAGAGTTACAGAGGGTCCGTGCTTGAGCTGTGTCTGAGGGTGTTCTACTTTCTTTTCGAAGAAGAAGAGTGTTTTTACTCTCAGTGGCAGAGGTTTCACTCCATCGTCCTATTGATTATGGATCCGTGGCCAAGCAGAAGGCCACGCTGGTGGAGTACATGGCAAAGTCTGCTCACTTCACGGCAGACGGGAAACAAAATGGCAATACTGGAAGACCCCTCGGCAAGTGCGGTCCCCAAGTGCATACTCCGGCAAATGTGGTCCCCAAGTACACACTTCAACAAGTGCAGTCCCCAAGTGCACACTCCACTGGCCTACTTCTTCCAGCTGTGATGCCCTGCTTCTCACTACCTCCCAACAGTGCTATCAGCTGACTAATTCATTGGTTACATCAGAGTTCTTAGGATCCAGTCACTTTGGAAAATCCCATCAGCTGGCAGCTCAAGCACCAATACTCGAGTCTGTGGGAACATCTAGTCAACCATAATAGCCCATAACATTCCCAAAGACTCCTCATAAAGCAAATGCATTTAGTCCATCTCCAAGAGTATCTGTAGCCTTAATAGTTCTAGAACAGAAAAAAAAAGTACAAATACAAAATCTCTTCCAAGACTCAAGGCACATTCACTACTTTGAACCCCTAGAGTATAAAAAATAAAAAATACCCATCCTTGCAAATGGCAAGAAGTAAGCATGCCTATTCCAAGGAGGAGGCGGAGTCAGGGTTACTGGAGAGTCAGTATTCCCTTTTGCAGAGTCTTCATCTAACTTATAAGATAATTTAAAACAGTCTCAGGAGCAATAGTGAGGACCATTTTATTACAGTTTGAGAGAGAAGTCACTGGGGCAGACAATCTGTAAAGTAGAGGTGGTCTGCAGAGGCAGTGAGACCTTCCAGTGTCAAGGCAATACTTTTGACCAATATCAAAAGAAGAAATAGAAAGAAAGGGGAAATTGTGCACCACTGAAGTGAGAACTCAGAAAGGTAGGCAAGTTTAGCAGTGACGCTCTGCACAGAAGAGAGATTCCTTGATTCTGTGAGCATATTATCTCATTAAGGGGTGATTATTCCTCCCATCTCTTTTGTATGCCTTCCTATGGTGAATCGAGCTCCCTGTGGTGCCCTTCTAGACAGACGATCTGCAGGCCTAGCTGGATCAACCCTTAAGGAAGAGACAATACTCTCATCTTTGGAGTACACCAGAATGTCTTCTACCCAGGGTCAGAAGTAGAACTCAGATTCTAATCTTTTAACCAGGAAGAAGTAGTTTTCGTTTAATAGCCCTCAACAAAGCCCTGAAGCTTCTGCTTTTTATACGGTATTTGAAAGCTTAAGGCAGGTCAAAGCTGATTGGGAGGGAAGGTTTATCCTCTAAGCCTGCAAGCCTGCTAATACCTGTCCGGCTATCTAACAATGGGACCTAAGTAAGACTAAAATCCAGAAAGGCAATCATTAAATCCTGTAGCTCTGCATCTGTCATTAGGGGCACGTGGAGGTATGAGCTGAACTCCAAAGGGATTGCTCAGCCTTTTGGGGCTTGCTGTTAGCCATCCATCTCTCTCTGTGTGCCTCTGTCTCTGTCTCTCTGTCTCTCTGTCTCTGTCTGTCTCTGTCTCTCTGTCTCTGTCTGTCTCTGTCTTTGTCTCTCTCTGTCTCTGTCTCTCTCTCTGTCTCTGTTTCTCTGTCTCTGTCTCTCTGTCTCTGTCTCTATCTCTCTGTCTCTCTGTCTCTATCTCTCTGTCTCTATCTCTCTATCTCTCTCTGTCTCTCTGTCTCTTTCTCTCTGTCTCTCTCTGTCTCTGTTTCTGTCTCTGTTTCTCTCTCTCTGTCTCTCTGTCTCTTTCTCTCTGTCTCTCTGTCTCTGTTTCTGTCTCTGTTTCTCTCTCTCTGTCTCTGTCTGTCTCTGTCTGTCTCTGTCTGTCTGTCTGTCTGTCTCTCTCTCTCTCTCTCTCTCTCTCTCTCTCTCTCTCTCTCTCTGGCATAGCATTAGTCATTGACTGAATCTTTTCTCTTAAGTTGTCGCATATTCCTGGATCTCAGCCTTCTAGGATTCCACACTGAATATTCAAATTCACACTCGCAGCTTGACACATTACCCTCTCAGGAACTGCCTGAGGTTGGCAGGGCTTTCTTGTTCTTGTTACACATTGCCTGGCTTCCTAGACTTTTGAAACCTGAGTGGCATGACCTCCACGACTCCATAGCTTCTACATTCTACATGCCTGAAAATTCCATATCACATGGACATTGCCAGTTTCAGGAGAGCTCAAGCCCCTTGTAGCACAGCTGCACTGGTCTCTGCATATGCAGCCTGTAGGAGTGAAACAAATCCCACGCCCCCACTAAGAGGAAAAAAAAATGTCTCTTCTGGTCAAGAGAATGTGATCTCTGGCCTTGGTAGAGACAAAACATACTAATTGGGCAGGTCAGTCTCTTGGCTAAGGGACCATCCCTAAGGAAATTAGACCTACCTTAAATCATACTGGAGAGATAAGAGGCATAAAATTACCCCTTTGGTGAGAGAATGTATTTTTCCTTCCCAGGAATTTCTATCCCGTTCCAGAGCCACCGTGAGTTTCATTTAGATGTGCCTATCTCCCTGTGTCCTGATTCTGAACGGTGGAATTCTCCATTTTCCTCTGTTTTGTCTTTTTCTCTGTGGTGCTGAGCAGAGCCTGAGTGTGCTGTCTCTGGATCTCTGGCTGTTTTCACTCTTTCTCTGAAATTCCCCTCTCTGCAATCTGGCAGCTTGGTGTGGCTGATCTCTCTGCTGGCTTCAGTCAAAGGGCATGCCTTCTCTCCTCCTATTCTCTGTCTACACTCTCCAGTCAGCTGCCCAGATCTGCAGTTGATGTCCTGGGGCTCTTCTTTAATTAGTAAAAGTGCCCTTAAACTTCCTCATAAGTGTGCTCTTAAATTCTTTTGCTAATAAGACTCAGAACTCCAATATGCCTGGTGTAACAACTTCTAATTAGCCCTATGTAGGCAGGGTTACTTTGAAGGCCCTTCTCTTCTCATCGGAAACTCTTGTAAGCGATTTACCTGTTTATGCTCCTCAGCCTGAAATGGACAGTACACTTCTGGTTCTGAGATGGCCTCAAGCCACCTTTCCTACTGTCCTAGTGCAGACAATGTAGCTTCTTTTACAGTGGCTCTAATTTCTTTAAATGCCATGACATTCTGCAAGCATGCTCTTTGCTAAAGCTAAAGTTGTTCAGATCCTGCTGCTCTGAGAACTCCCAGGTCTGACTATAGACCAGGAAGAAAGAAAAAAGCAACCAGAAAGACCCAGAATGCTGAAACACCTAGAAACCTCCATGCCTGAGAAATTGGTCCAATGTACTTAAGTTCCAACGTATAAAAAGTCTCTGAAAAAAAAGGAAACATTTATGAGATCTTTGGAAGAATGAAGCATGTAATTTACATTCCCAGTTAAGTCTTTGTTTCCATTGGAAACCTCATGGGCACAGACTTACTGACTGCATTTTCTTTTGGCAGTCTGAGATCCAACTGTATTTGCTCATTAAACCCAACTTACAACACCCTTGTATTCTAGCTTGCTTCTCCCACCTTTCCCCAAATTCCTCCCATGAACCAGTTCCAAAGACGTAAGAAGCATGTGGTCAGTTTTAGTCACAGAAGAAAACAAACACATTCTTGGTACCAAGTTTCTATGTTAGTCGGGCCTTCTATTCTATGTCAAAATACCTAAGAAACAGCCGTAGGAGGGGTGTGTTAGCTCATTTCCCAGCCCATCATCCTTGGCTGTGCTGAGTCCTAGGCCCAAGGCAGATCAGAATGGCACTGGGGACATGTGACATAAGGCTGCCTGCCTTATGATAAACAGAAAGGAAACCTTTCTTTAGTAGGAAGGTTTCTTCTGTTCCCTGCAAATCATTTCCACCTGACTAAATTCTGAAAAGTGACCCTGCTTTCCTCATATTTCAGCCTTTCCAGAAGACTAACACAGCTCCCTCTTCAAACCAGCACTGCATCAGTATACACTTATGAAAGGAAAGGGGGGAATACCAATTTATCACATCCAAGATGGTGGCTCGGATCATGCACAGTGTCTGATCCGCAGGACTGAGCTGAGGGACACAGCTAGAGCTACAGAGCACCAGAGCTGGAGTGCCCCAGATGAGAAAGGTCTACATTGTGTGGAGCACAAGTGGGCCTAATCTTGAGTCATCCAGCTTGTTCACTGAGGAGTCTCTGAATTCCTGCAGGTGGTTACATAGTCCCCAGAGGCTGGACACATACCTGCATGAGAGCTGCATCTCCTACTCTACATCTCAGACTCTGTGTTTCAGACTGAACTGTGGGCTGCAGAACACCAGTGTCTAGCCTAGGGGAGACCCAAGAGTGTGCAGCACAGGTGGATCTGACCTCAGATCACCTGGCCAATCCATGGAAGGCTCCAGGGGCCAGGAAGGCACAGGTGTGGTCTCCTAAGCCCAACCAAATGCAGGCCGGCACACTGCACCAACACTCTGTCTCAGGCTGATCTATGGGCTGCAGAACACCATCATCTGGGTCTGCTAGCCCGGGGGAGATCCCAAGATGTGGAGCACTGATGGACCTGACCTCAGGTCACCTGGCCAATCCACAGAGAGTTCCCAGGTCCAAGCAAGCACAGGCGCAAGCTCCAAAGCCTAGCTAGCCACACACTGGCTGGTGAGTAGCATCTATGCCCTGTGTTTCAGATGGAACTGTGGTCCACAAAGCAACAGTGGGTCTTAGAGCCTAGAGGAGACCCTACGGTGTAGAACACAAGTGGATCGGACTTCAGGCCACCCATTCAATCTATGGAAAGTTCTCAGATCTGAACCCAGGTCACTTGCCTGATCTGTGGAAGGGTTTCCTGTTCCCTGCAGGTGAAGAGTCTCAACCTATAGCCACTCACCTCTGAGCTGCTCTCAACAGCCAGTGAAGGACACCAGAAACTACCAACCAATCCCAGAAACAGCAAGATGACTAAAGGCCAGTGTAAAAATACTAACAACAAAAGCCAAAATAATATGGCATCTCCAGAACCCAGTTATCCTAAAGCAGTCAGCCTGGAAATGTAAACACAACTGAACCACAAGAAAATGACCTCAAATCCTTCATAATGAAGATGATAACCAAGGAAATGAATAAAATTCGTAAACAAATACAAGAAGATAAAGCCAAACAGATTGAAGACCTTAGAGAGGCCATGACAGATGTCTATAAAGAGGAAATAAGTAAATCACTGGATGAAATTCAGGAACATGCAAACAATCAGGTGAAGGAAATCAATAAAACTGTTCAATAGCTGAAGATGAAAATGGATACAAAGATAAAAGCATGAACTGAGAAAAGCCTGGAAAGAGAGAACTTAGAAAAGGAAACAGGAACTGCAGAGGTAGCATCAACAACAGAATACAAGAGATGGAGGAAAGAATCTCATGTGTAGCAGTTACAATGGAAGAATTTGATGCAACCATCAAAGAAAATGTTAAATCTAAAAACTTCATGACACAAAACATCCAAGAAACAAAGGACACAATGAAAAGGTGAAACAGGAATTGAGGAAAGAGAATATACCTGGCTCCTAGGCACAGAAAATATTTTCAACAAAATCATAGAAGAAAATTTCCCAATTTAAAGAAAGTGATGCATATAAATATACAAGAGGCCTACAGAACACCAAATAGAGTAGATCAGAAAAGACAATCCTCCTACCACATAAGAATCAAAACACAAAAGGTATTGAACAAAGAAAAATATTAAAATTAGCAAGAAAAGGCCAAATACAATGGCAAGCCTTTCAGAATCACACCTAATTTTCAGCAGAGACCATAAAAGCCAGAATGTCCTGGGCAGATGTCTTGCAAATCCTAATAGACCACAGATGCCACTCTAGACTACTATAACCAACAAAACTTTCAATAACCATAGATGGAGAAAATGAAATATTCCATGAAAAAACTAACTGAAACAGTACCTATCCACAAATCCAGCCCTACAGAAGATAATATCCAGCCCAAAGAGGCTAACTACACCCAGAATAACACGGGAAATAGGTAAGTTCACTTGAGCAAACAAAAACCACACAAACACACAAACACACTACCACAACCAACGTGAAATCAAAGAACCTAACAGTCACTGGTCATTAATCCCTCTCAACATCAATGGTCTCCAATAAAAAGGCACAGACTAACAGAATGGATACATAGACAAGACCCAACATTCTCCTGCATTCAAGAAACACATCTCAGCAACAAAGATAGACATTACTTCCGGGTGAAAGCCTGGAAAAAGGTCTTCCATGTAAACAGACACAAGAAGCAAGCTGGAGTAGTCATTCTAATATCTAATAAAATAGACTTTCAACCAAAATTAATCAAGGATATGCAGAGGAACACTATGTCATACTCATCAAAGGAAAATTCAACCAAGATGATATCTCAGAGTTGCTTTGATTCGTATTTCCCTGATGACTAAGGACCTTGAGCATTTATTTCAGTGTTTCTCAGCATTTCAATATTCCTCTGTTGAGAATTTTCTGTTTAGCTCTGAACCCGTAATTGGAGTATTTGGTTTGGTAGTGTTTAATTTCTAGAGTTCTTTATATATTTTGGATATTAGCCCTTTGTCAGATGTAGGGTTGATGAAGATCTTCTCACTGTCTGTAGGCTGTTGTTTGTTCTGTTGACAGTGCCCTTTGCCTTAGAGAAGCTTTTCAGTTTCATGAGGTCCCATTTATTAATTTTGAGCATGAACTATTGGTGTTCTGTTCACAAAGTTATCTCCTGTGTCAATGAGTTCTAGACTCTTCCCCACTTTTTCTTCTAACATATTTAGTGTATCTGCTTTTATGTTGAGGTCTTTAATCCACTTGGACTTGAGTTTTGTGCAGGGTGATAAATATAGGAAATTTTTCATTTTTCTACAAGTAGACATCCAGTTAGACCAACACCATTGGTTGAAGATGCTATCTTTTTTTTTTTTTTTTTTTTTTTTTTTTTTTTTTTTACATTGTATGGATTTGGCTTCTTTGTCAAAAATAAAGTGTCCATAGGCTTCTTTCTTCCTTTCTTCTACCCTATTCCCCTGCCCTAGACCTCTGACAGAAGATGACCTCCTCCCCCACGATATGACCACAGCCTATCAGGTCTCATCCAGATAGCCTGCTTACCCTTCCTCTGTGTGCCAGCCAGGCCTCCTCATTAAGAGAAAGTGATCAAATTGGGGACACCAGAGTTTACATCAGAGGCAGTCCCCACTCCCCCCACAGCTTTGGAGAATGAGCTGTCCATTAACGATATCTGAACAGGGTGTCTAAGTTTACTGCATACATTGTCCTTAGTTGATACAACAGTTTGTGCAGGTTGCCTTGTGTCCAGCTTTGAGAGCTCTTGATCCTTCTGGATCCTTCTGTCATCCCATTCTTCCATGCTATACTGTACTGTACTATAAAGCAACATTATTTAAATTGGCATGGTACTGGCATAGAAATAGGTTGATTGATCAATGGAATCGAATTGAAGTCCCAGAAATAAACCCACACACCTATAGACACTGGATTTTTGACAAAGAAGCCAAATCCATACAATGTTAAAAACAAAACAAAACAAAACAAAACACAAAAACCATAGCATAGCATCTTCAACAAATGGTGTTGATCTAATTGGATGTCTACATGTAGAAAAATGCAAATAGATCCATATTTATCATCCTGCACAAAACTCAAGCCCAACTGCATCAAAGACATCAACATAAAACCAGATTCACTAAAAATATTAGAAGAAAAAGTGGGGAAGACCTTACAACTCATTGTCACAGGAGACAACTTCATGAACAGAACACCAACAGCTCAGGCTTTAAGATCAACAATTAATAAAGGGACTTCATGAAATTGAAACGCTTCTGTAAGGCAAAGGGCACTGTCAACAGTACAAAAGCAGCAGCCTACAGACTGTAAGAAGATTTTCACCAACCCTACATCTGACAAAGGGCTAATATCCAAAACATATAAAGAACTCAAGAAATTAAACACCACCAAACCAAATAACACAAGAGACTTAAAGCAGGGAAGAGCACTGCCCTTAGAGGCATTGTAAGTGTGGCTGCTGTATCACGTGTGTGTCAGTAGGTGGCAGAAAGGAGAGAGGCTATGTCTATGCTCCATGTTCTGACCTGTGAACATCTGAAAGATTAGTTGCCTAACATTCCCTAAAAAAAAAAAAAGAAAGAAGGAAAGAAAGAAAGAAAGAGAAAAAGCAAGCCTAAGACAACCAACAGTCTGGCATCCCACAAGCCTGGCCGGGCTCCTAGGTCAGAGAGTGACCCAGAGAAAAGAACCTGCCTGGAGAGTAAGCCCCAGACATGGGGTCACTAGGGCCTGCAGGCTGCCTGGGTGAGGAGCACGCCCAGGATGACCACCAGCACCGCAGGGCCCACACAGGGAGCTAGCCTGAGATGAGCACCAGCCCTGCACTCAGGCCTCATGCCCCTGCACTCAGGATCATGCCCAGGTGTCGTAACACATAAGCAGGATGTAGAAGCCCTGAAACCACTCCTGAGACATGAGATGGCCCCAGACACTCAGAAGCACTAAGTGGAGCAAGTAAGTGGTGGAGAAACGAAAGAGAAAGAGAAACACAGATGTCGGCACAATGAAAAGAGGCACAACAGGAGACTTGCAGGGAGTGAGAACCAGCTTGATGTGAATAGCCTGTGGTGCCACCTGGGACCGAGGTAGGGTCCTGGCCTGTGCTGCCCCCGGCAACCGTGTCTGGGTCTGTGGCCCTGTACAAGCAGGGGTCTGTTACCACCAAAGGCCAGGCTGATGTCCCTGGTCTGGGCTGCCACCTGTGGATATGTTTTTATCTGAGGACTGTACAAAACTGGCCCCACCCCTCACCTAGGCAGTATGGGATAGTTGGCTCTGGGAGCACAAGAGAAAGGGAGCTGACCCCATCGTTAGTCAACTGCAGCACTCAGAAGAGCAGCGCCACACATTGCTGGAGTTGTGGGTAAGCCAGTCCCCAGGGTATGAGCATGGGAGAGGGGCCCTGCCACTTGTCTCCCATGTGGTGGCATAGATAAGGGAGAGATTCCCCTCCTCACCCCTGCATCATTTGCCACCTATGGCGGTGGGAGAGAAGACTCTGAGGTCATCAGAACTGGGCCAGATGCTCTGGCCCCTTACAGGCTGCAGCATTCAAGAGAGCTGGCTCTGCACCTCATCTGGGCAGCATAATAAAGTTGGCCCTGGATGTGGGGATTGTGGACGAACCGGCCCCAAGGGTGTGTGACCGTGGGATAGCCAGCCCTGAATCTTGTTTGCTGTGCTGTGGCACAGACAAAAGAGAGATCCCCTCCTGCCCTCACTCATCCCTTGCCACCTATGGCAGGCAGGAAAGCTGGCCCTGGGATTGAGAGTGAGAGAACTGTTTCTGTCCCTCACCAGCTGTAACACTTGGGAGAATGGGCTGTGCACCTGGGCAGCAAGGTAGAATGGCCCTGCTTGTGGGAGTTGCTGGTGAAGGCGTGAGAGTGGGAGAGGCTATCTACGGCCACCACAGGCTGACCAGCTCAGATCTCACTCAGGCCCAGATCCAGCACTTTGAGTTGGCCCACCCCAGCATCTACCCTATGGATGAACTGCTGGAGTACATGAAGAGGCTGATCCTACAGATCCAAAGCTGCAGGATCGCCATGACACAGGGCAACAAGAGGCGATCCAAGAGGAGTCCCAGGGAGGTACTGATAGAATAGCAGAAGCCAGAGGCCTTGAGCTAGACCAATGAGTCATTGCAACAAACATCTGCAAACAAAGAAGTATGAACAAAAGGGTTACTGTGGGACACACTGTGACACACTGTGACACACCACAACGTCCAGAAAGGGGTTTCTTTTTTTCTCTGTTGGGGATGAGATTGCCAGGGTCGGTGGCAGGTACGAGGGGAAGGGAAGATGAGTGGAATTGAGGGTGCATGCTGTGATATTCTCAAAGGACCAACAAAAAGTTTTTAAAACTCAGGGAAGAGCACTCACTGTGGGGACTCAAATGCTGCTGAGAACCTCCTGCTGAGCCCTATCCACAGCACGTTGCCACATTCATTTTGTTCTGAGTATCTGCAGAGAGCTTTCTCAGCATCTTTTACCTGCAGTTTGCGCTGTGTACCAGCAGAGGGCACAGCTGAAACCTTACGCCAAGCAATTAGAGTCTCTCATTTGGACTATGAAGAAAAGGACAGAGTGACTGAACATCTGTCCTTCAAAAGCTGAACATTCGTTTACCATACGACATTAATATAGGCTAAAGGAACAAGACATGCTTCTTAACATGTGATGAATATATAAGTAACAGCGAGAACTCAGCTACTGTAACCCGTGTTCTCTGAGTGAAGTTTTGCCGGCCTGAGCACGTTTGCCTTTTAATACTTTGGAGTCTTCTGTGCCTTTCCTGACTGGGCACAGATCCCCTAGGTCTATGCTTCCTTTGGATATATAACCCTAGACCCTGGTCACACACTGCTTTCCTGTCCCTGGTGCTGGCCTCCTACGTTGCTTCATGCAGTTACCCCCACCCCACGCCACCCATGCCCCCACGCCTACCAATCATTCCGACTCAACCCCTAGTGTGGTTTTATTTGAAAACATAAAATATGGAAATGTCAACTACAAAATCAGCTGGAGACAGCTGTGCCTCCTGAGGAGCATTTCGGCGATATCCCGTTGTCACAACTGAGAGAATGGGCAGGTGCTACTGACGCAAGAACCCCAGGATGTAGTTAAGCATACCTGCAGGGAACAGGACAGACAGCCTTAGCAAAACCATAACAGAACAATAAACTCCCACTTAGAAGTGGGTCCCGCAGAAATCTATGGCGACAGGAGGCTTATGGAAGCAGGTCTGGGTGTGTAAGGAAAATGCCTTTTTCTCCCCGGTAGGGTAGGGATGCACAGGTGAATGCCATCAGTCAGAAGATGTGCCTGGGAATGCTACTGTTGAAATTAGCCTTGCTTCTTTTCAAAAGTGAAAAATGAGGTCTGGACCTCACCTCTCACACCTGTGTGTGGATCGGAACCTAGGATTTTCATACACGACGCCAGCTGTGTCAAAAGAGACTTCTAACAGCAGAGGCGGGAAGGGGCGAGCACAGCCTTCTTTATAGTTTCTCTGTGACATTGTGGAGCTCTAGCAGACCCTGAGTTTGGGGAAAGCATCTATAGTAAACTCCCTCCTGGCCCTGTTGTGTCCCAAGAAAGGACGGACTTCAAAGGACCACCCTGCCCTCCTGCACATTCCTTATAACTACTAAATACGTGCTCACTGCCAACATTTCCCCTATAATAAACCCAGGGCATCTCTCTTTTTTGCTTGAGATGTCTTTACTAAGGAACATTTTGCCTAATTGTGGTGGAGTGAACCAAAATCAGCTCCTCGGTGGTCTTTCACCTCCCCATACCGCACATCTACATCTCCTTTTCACTCCCTGTGTTTTATGCCACTGAACTGCTGCTTAGTGGAAGTCTCACTTCCAGATCTCCCCGGGGCTTTGCAAACCCTGGATGAAGCTCTGGTAATTCCTCATTGCTAAACTGTTTGCAAGGAGAGCAACACAGAGTCCGGGCATCGGGGCTCTTATTTCCACACCATCACTGCCATGCTAGGTTACGAACCTCCCACCTTGTCCCTTTCTGAAGGAGATAATATGTATGCATGGAGGCTGGGAGGGATTCCCACCGAATAGCTCACAGGTGAGAGAAGTGATTAGAGGAACAATCAACCTCCACCAAGTTGGAGGAATATAGTTGGCAGGATATATGGCAGATGAGGAGTTCTGGCTCAGCGGCTTTGTGTCCTTTGCTATCATACGATTCCCCCTCAGGGTAGTCCTCCAGTCTGCCCACGTAGCTCCTGCCTAGGGCAAGTGCCACATAAAGCCAGACCTTTATCTGGAATTCTGGTTCTGAAGGTGCTGTCCACGTGTTAGTACACCTCACCTGCCCTCAGGCCTCTCTGTAAATTCTGGAGAGCAAAATTTGGGTGCCCAAAGACCCAAAAAGTAATCTCAGTTTTTCTGCTGTGTTTATCTTTATAGTTTCCTGCAGTTTCTACAACCTGCATGGAAGCCCGGTTTCCCATCAGGTGATGTAGATTGACTTAGATAAACCAGGGCCTGGGCTGGAAAGTACTAGCAGATGGGAGACTTGAGGAACAAACAAAAAAGAGAAGATGATTAGAAAATCTTGATTCAAAGTGACTGTGAGGATGGCCAGCAGCAACACTAGCAGGAGGAGGTGAGTGGTGAGGTTAGGAAAGTCTGGGAAAGAAAAGAACCATGGCTCATGTACGGGCTAGCTGAAGTGCACTTGATAGGAATACAGGCAAGTGGGTGTTACCATTCAATTTATTTCACTTTCACCGTAGCACAACAGGTATGGAAATTACTAGATACATAATCCCCACAGTAAATTTAATCAAAATCGTCTAGAAACAGGAATACTGAAATTTTTTTTACCGCAAATTCTAAGATTTTTCAAGTCTACTAGGTTTAGAATAGACAAATAAAAAAATATAAAAATAGTGTGCAGCCTTTGACACGTGCAGTGGGCATAGTGCAGAGAAGCAGGCCCATGGGAGCATGTGTCTATTTCTACATAAGCTTCATGATGCTCCCATTGGGTACAGAGCTCAGCTGTGGTATATTATCTATAGTGCAACTGGAAACCTTCAACAAGCATGCCTAGAGCAAGGGTTACCTTCAGGTTCTGAGGGAGAGATGCCTTAGGGAGAAATTCAATTTAAAAGGGAGAAATCTGGTACCCCTTAACAGGCTGCCAAGGCACCTCCAAAGTTGTTCTTGTAGCTTGCAGCTAAAACTCATTGTCAAAACTTACCAAGTGCCACCCAGGGTCACCAAATCACTGAATATTTCTTGGGGGCAACCCAGGGTAAATGCGAATCATTATACTACTGAAGAGAGTGTGTCCAGATGTGCACCTGCCACCTTCCTTTTATGCACACGTGATGTGTGACCACAAAGTGAGCATACCTAGAAATGTTCCTGCCTCTACATGGGCATTCTTACAAAAGCATGCTCTATCCAGCCTCTCCAGACAAACACATACACTTCCTTCCTCCTGGCAGGGCCTGGTCTTGGAAACTTCAGCACTTGCCTTACCGGCTATGAGTAATAGATTTTCTTCACTCTGATCTCCTAAGGTTATGTTTTGGGGCTTTGCATGTGCAAGGCCCCCTGTATTCAATTACAAGGTTTTTGTTGTTGTTATTTGTTTGTTTGTTGTTTGTTTGACTTGATTTGGTTAGGTTTGGTTTTTCTTAACAGAGAGCATATTAGTTAATTTTCTGTTGATGTGATGCAACACCATATGTCAGCTTTGCCAATTGTCTTACGGGTCCACGGCCTTGCTCCTGTCAAAAATACACCTAGACTCAGAGCCTTTCCTCGTTCAGAGCTTCCCCTGCTCTCTGCAAAAGATTTTATTGCACTTACAGTTCAGTTCCAGAGGGGTGAAAATTCATCATGGCAGGGAACATAGCAGCAAGTGACAGGCTTGACACTGGGAACTGGGAGCTAGAGTTCACATCCTCAGCTGCAAGCCCAAAGCAGAGACTGCACACTGCAGGAGACTGGCTTCCTCCAGCAAGGTAAGCCTTCACTGCGTAAACCACCGCAAACAGCGCCACCTGCTGTTCAAATATCTGAGATTCTGGGAAATCGGTCTCGTTCGAACTACAGAAGGCGATAAAATATTTTTATGGTACCAAAGGCAAAATGTGTTCTGTGTTCGAGATAAAGCCTAGGACTCTAACTTAAGAACCATCGCTCATCAGATAGGGCAACACAGTTCCAGATCTCTGCCATCTGATAGAGGCAGTCCTTCCATTGGAGACATTTGATAGAGGCAGTCCTTCGGTTGAGATTTCTCTCCCCCCTGGTGACTATAGGTTTGCGTAGAGCTGACAACAACTCACCAGCACAGATTAAAAAAAAAAAAAAAAAAAAAAAAAAAAAGGTTTGCCGATCACCTACAATGTGCTAGTCACTCTCTTTGATTTTAGGTGCATGTTATGTAAAAAAAAAAAAAAAAAAAAAATTCAGTTACTCCGGTAGGCTAGGTATCGGTATGTAAGCTTAGGAAGGAGAAACTCACAGTATTACCAATGTATCACGGCAAAAAGAAAAGGGGAGAAATCAAAAAACCAGCTGAAGTGTACATCACAGAGGGCCACGTTCCACTACTTTCTCTTACGGTTTAGATCTTGACTGCCACCCCAAGGCCACATGCTAAACGTTTGGACCTTTGCTGGTGGCACTACAGGGAGCTGACAGGGACTTAACGAGGTGGGATCTAACTGAAGAGTGAGAGTCATTGAAGGAAGGTCCTTGAACCCTGCTAGGGACACTAGTAGCGCATTCTCTCTTTTTACATGCTGGTCGTCATGAGATGAGCAAGTCCTTTCTGACCATGGCTGCCACCTCACCACTGGCCCAAAGCGTTAATGCCAAACAATCGTGAGCCGAAAACACGACCATGGGCTTTTATCCTCCTGGATTGACCATCTCCAGGATTTTGTCACAGTGACAAAAATAAAACTCCTTTTTTTTTTTTCCAAATGTTTATCTTTTGTCTCAATGAGTTTATTTTACCTCCAAAACGAGCCTCGGAAAACACTTAAGCCCAGATAGTAGAGGGAGCCAACCAATGGGGACAAATATTTGACTGAAAAATCTATCTACCATGTCTCAGTGGGAGAGAACAAGGCCTGATGTAGCCTTATTAAGATAAGAATATGTTTCTTCTTTATTATCTTGTTAGCCATAGACTTGAATTTTGATAGGGCAATTTTCAAGGCTTAAACACTTGATTGCTACTAATAGTGGAAATAACGGCAAAACAGCACTTAGCTTTAATTTATAGGAATTAAGCACAGCGTTAAGTATGGATTTCTCCAGATGCCCTTGTTATTTCGTGGAAGTCGGTCTATATGGACATGGAATCCTGCTGCAGTAATTGCGAGCTATGCAAATAGGCCCAGGTACGTATCTCAACCTCGCAGGCCCCTCTAATAGCACGCCGACCAGCAATTGCTAGCAACGGGTTTTAAGGGATTTTTCTTTACCCTAGAAATCCTGTTTTAGTAAATCATCGGTAGTAGTTGCAAGCTAAACGTCTTAAAACTTATTTTGGCTTTTAAAAAGAAACCCTTTTTCCCACTATTTCCCAAAACCCTTCAAGGACTGACAGATGTTTTTCCTGTTGAGCCAGCACACTTCACTTGGATTCCACCAGGGGCCGCTGTTCTCCAAGCAGTGAGCTCTCCAGGGGCGGTTCACCTTCCAACTCCAAATAGTACATCTGCAAACATACTTCTTTTGAATTTATGTTTTGCGACCTTGAAAACACTATGCTGAGTGAAAGAAGCCAGACACAAAGGCCGCACGATGCACGGTTCTCTTTACATAAAATCCGCGCAGAGATCATAAATGTATTCGATAAGAAACCACAGCAGGGCTGTGATTCTAGCGTCTTCAGAATGCAAACCCCCTCTAACACTTCTGCCCCCTGCCACCCACAAGCTCGCAACACCTAACCCCTTTTACTGCAGCATAGTCTTCAAAGAAGCCTCGTTGGCGTCTTTATTATCTTGTTTTGCCGTAGACTTGAATTCTGATGGAACGGTTTTCAGGACTGAAAACCCTGTCTGGCAGAATAAGGGTGAGGCAGTAACACTTTGAGTTGGCCAGTGGCTGGGGACTGACGGACAAGACCACCTTTCTCAGTTCTCAGCCAGACAATTATGAAGCACATCTCTCGTGTTCTTCAAAAGATGTCAGGGAAGTTAAACCATCAGAGGCCACCTCAAGGCCTATAACGATACCTTTCCCCATCCTTTCACAGCCTTGCCCCACTCCAAGACTCTGGGGTAATTTCCTTTAATAAACACAGAGCACAGCCCTATGCCTGAGGGTCTGCTTTGCACACACGCATGCACATGCACACACCTACAAAGCCTAGACTGCTGTGGTCACATATGTGAGAGGAAAGTGAGCAGCTGAAATCACAGATTCAAGACCGAAACCGAAACTGCCCACTTGTCCCTACTTGTCCTGTGTAACACGGCGGCCAGGGTCGGGGGTCGGGGTTGGGGGTCGGGGTCGGGGTGGGGGCAATGCTCTAGAGTGAAGGCAACCGTACTGACTTCCACAGCTTCCCATGCGACTTAGATTAGTATATTTCAAACCAGATATGAAATGGACAGGATCCATTTCCTTCCTACTGAGTGAGTGACCCCCCCCCCCTCCCCTGCCCAGACTCACTTTACTGTGGCCTTACACAACACAAGTTTTGACAGCAAATGGGTCTGGCTTTGAGCCCAGTGTCTCCATTATTGGCTGTAAAGCCTCAGGCAATTTCTTACAATTTTCTTTCAGTGCCCTTGTTTATAATAATAATATTTTTTTAAGGTGGGTTCTCATAGACTTCTTTCACATGGGGTTTAAGCGGAATGGGAGCTACTTACCCAACCACCACCTACACTCAGGAGAACCATTTCCTTGTTAGCAGACGACACTAAGCCACAACTGGTTCTAGTTTTCTCTTCAGGCTCATGACCAGAGCTGCATTCTGTGCACAGCCATTTCTGGTGCATCTGCCCTCATGCCTGCCATCCCTTTAAACTTATGTACTATTGAGGAATATTACATAAGTAATATTTAGCTTCCAGTCTGCCTCCTTCACCCTTAAAAAACTCCACAGTGTCGCTAATGCCTACCTCACTCTTTCACCATGCACCACTGATTTTAGGTGCCTCAAGGTAAGAACATTGTCTGTGTGGCACTGCTGTTTGCCCAGCCTCGCTGCCCAGGTCTGGAGCAGTATTTTAACTGAGCCTCCCGCTGGAACTGTATCCCTGGGTTTGTGCTGTGTGCAGTCATTCCTGAGGAATGTCCCATAGTGAGCAGATTCCCACTACATATCTCTCAGATGACAAGTGCTCCCTCACCTTACTGGCCTGTGACCCAGGGATTTCTAGCTACAATTAGGAGGTAGAAGGCATGGGGTTAGACTTATCTTATGGAGAGTTGAGTTCCTCTGAGCTTTCTATTCAATGCCTATTTTTGATAATATTTTTATCTTATTCTTTTAAAACTGCATATGCGTATACAATGTACATTGACCATATCCACCTTCCTCCACTTCCCCATCCCAACTTTCCCAGGACCATCACACGCCATCACATTGCCCAACCAACTTCATGAACTCTTTTAAATGTATTTACTTATTTGCTTGCTTGCTTACTAACCCACTGAGTCCAATTAGGGCTACCTGAATGAGCATGGCTGTGAGGTCCTCCACCCAGGTGTGGGCAATCTACCATCGCTCTTCTTCCTCCAAAGCCATCAGTTGCCAATAGCTCCTCGGGTAGATGTAAGACTTCAGCAGACCCTCTTCCTTCCATGCGGAGTTTTTAGTTCGCCTGATCTCGTGCAGGCTGCTGAGGGTTCGTGTGTGTGTGTGTGTGTGTGTGTGTGTGTGTGTGTGTATGCATGCGCGCACACAGTAGTCATGTCATGTCCAGAGGAGAACACTTCACAGCCTTCCTCTCCGTCTTACTCAGGGCTTCTAGGGCTGTGGTAAAACTCTATGGCCAAAGCAGCTTGGGGAGGAAAGGGTTTATTTCAGCTCACACTTCCTTATCAAATGTTCATCATCATCGAAGGAAGTCAGGGCAGGAACTCAAACAAAGCAGGAACCTGGAGGCAGGAGCTGATGCAGAGGTCATGGAGGGATGCTGCTTACTGGCTTGCTCCCCAGGCCTCGCTCAACCTATTGTCTTATAGCACCCAGGACCACCAGCCCAGGGGTGGCCCCACCCACAATGGCCCCAGCAATCACTGATTATAAAGAAAATGTCCTACAGCCAGATCTTAGGAGGTATGCTCTCAATTGAGGGTCCCTCCTCCTCAGTGACTGTAGCTTGTGTCAAGTAGACATAAGACTCACTCTCCTACTTGCTATCCTCTGAATGGTACATTTTTTTCTTCCCCTTCTTTCCTGATGTATCTTGAGTATTAGAAGGGTGAGTTTGATAGAGGCGTTCTCTTTATGGCTGAGCTCTCACAGACACTTATTTTCAGCAGTTTGAACAACACTGAATCTCTGCACTAGCCGTTATACGCAGCAATAAGAGGCATCTCTGACCAAGGTTTGCAGCAACATAAATCCATGAATATAAGCATAAATATTTAGAAGGCAATTGATAACAAGACCATTGAGACAAACAACATCACTACATTCTCCTAAGACTTTCCCCAACCATGAGTTTTGAGCATATTTACAGTGCCAGGCATGGATTTCCACCCCCTGCAGAGCAGGACTCAAATTTAATCAAGAGAACAGTTGGTTACCCCAGAAATAGTGTTTTCATTACTGTACCAGTGAGCACATCTTACCTGACAGGTCAGTATTGGAGCACGCCAGGTCCAGCACCAGCAAAGGCCACTAATGGCTTTTCTGTCCCCGTAGCCTGCAAAGCACCTTGCAGCATTATGAAGGCTAGCCACAGAAAGAGCTTCCTGGTAAATTCAAGACTGGCTTCTCTGTGTCCTGCAAGCAAACAGATGGTGTTTTCGTCATCTGTTATAGTAGGAAACCAAGAACGGCAATTGCCTGTGTTGGTTTGGGTTCCTCGGGGGCCTTCCTGGTCAGTAACCTGGAGAGAGGTATCCCATGCCTCACACTGAGGCTTTCCCGCTTAACGACGCATGTCCTTAGTTACCGTACAACCAAAGCCTAAAACCATTTAAGATTCCATCTGGACCCAATTAGAACAGCCGTAATCAGAAATACAAATAACAAGTGCAGCTGAGGGTGTGGGGGAAAAGGGAACCTTTACACGCAACAGGTGAGGGTGTAAACTAGTGCAGCTACTTTGGAAACCTTTCTGGATGTTTCTCAAAGAACCAGAAACAGAGGGCTGGAGAGCTGACTCACTGGTTAAGAGCACTTGCTGCCATTGCAGAGGACCGTGCACTTATGGTAATTCAGAACCGTCTGTAAACTACAGTTCCGGGGGATCCAGTGTCCTCTTCTGGCCTCCACAGGCATTGCAGGCACATGGTGCAGTACGTACATCCAGGCAAATACACCCATAACCACACAATAAAGAGAGTGTGCCTTGGCCTGGAGAGATGGCTCAGAGGTTAAGAACACTGTCTGCGCTTCCCAAGGTCCTGAGTTCAATTCCCAGCAACCACATGGTGGCTCACACCCATCTATAATGAGATCTGGTGCCCTCTTCTGGCCTGCTGGCACACATGCGGGCAGAACATAATAAATAAAATCAAAAAAAGGACAATACCTGCAGTCATCATCATCAAACCCCTACCCAGATCTACCTACCCAGATCTAGCCAAGGGACAGAACATTCTCCACAGGTAAGTGGAGACTGGGGACTGACTTTCACACGAACTCTGGTGCCCCATATTTGGCCGTGTCCCCTTGATGGGGAGGCCCGATGGCACTCGGAGGAAGGATGGCGGACTACCAAGAAGAGAGTTGATACCCTAGCATCATATTCAGGGGGAGGAGTCCCCCTTAGTCACAGTCATAGGGAAGGGGAGTGGGGTGAAAGCGGGAGGGAGGGAGGAGGGACGAATGGGGGGATGCATGGGATGGGATAGCAAATGAGATGTAATATGAATGATTTCATTTTTCAATAAAAATAATTTTTAAAAAGAGTGTGTCTTTTTAAAACTGAAGGAGAAATAGAACTACCACAAGACCCCACAGTACCACTCCTGGACACACACCTAAACAGACTTTACAACTCAGTCTAGAGATACTTGCACAGCCATGTTCATTCCCACTCTCCCGGGCCCTTGCATCAAGTCTTCTGTTTCGGTTTTAACCTGGGTACATGCAGAAGCGAGGAAACTAGAAACGGGACATTGGCAAGGGGTTGCATTTTGGGGAGAGGGATGGAAGAAAATAGGTGAAGTGAAATTGGAGAAGGAGAGTACTGGGGACCAAGGGTAAGCACGGGGCGGCTGAGTGGGGTGATGGGGTACTGGGCTAAGGAGCCAGGGAAGAGCTTAGCCGAAACGAAATGCGCATGTGTAAAGAAGCCACTTGGGAACCTGTGACCTTGCAAACCAGATAAAAAGTGTAATTTGACCAACGTTGGATGCTCTGCCTTGGGCCCTAGCTTCGAATCTTTTATTTGTGTGTTTAACCTGGAGTACATACACAAGCTAGGAAACTGGACATGAGGCACTAGCCTGGTGTCGAACTTCGCGATGGAGGGGAGAGCAGAACTGGGGTGAAATGAAAAATGGAGAGGGATAACGCTGACCGCTGTGACGTAGATAAACAGTGTAGACCGCTGTGACATGAACAGGGCAGAGGGGAATACTGGGAGCTAAAGGGTTAAGTGGGCATAGGTGCAAGAGTGTGGGGGAAAATGAGGGCCAGGGCATGGATTAACACAAACTAAAGGTGTATTATGCCCATTAGGTTTTGTAAGGGGATTGAACTATAATTTTAAAACAGAATGTGAACTGAGGTACCTCATGCCGCGAGGTACTCCCCTCCTCACATATAGCTTTGGGTCTTTATCACTTTGTGCCACCATTTTGACACTATAGACTGTGTTCAATGAACGAATAAGGGGATCTCATGTTCCATGGGTGTCCCTTTCTGCAAGAAAATGGAGGCATCTGCGAAGCTCCTGAACGCCCACCCCCCTCTCATGCCTTCTGCACAACCTAGGCACATTCTTTCTAATATTCTCCCCAAATTGCATCATGAGCAAATCCCAGAATTCCCCCTGCCTGGGGGAAACTGCCGTAGACAGGAACTGTGATCACCACTCTACGTGGGCGTCACACAGGCCACTCTTCCTTTCCTTCAATAAATACTCATAATGTGACTGGTGTATAAAATAGTACACCGGCACGGCCCACTAAGAGCCTGAAGCAATGTACATTTCTAAAGACTTTTTCTCTCCAACAGGTAAGTTGTGAGTGAATTTCAGGACCTTCCCAAATGTCTTTCTACTTTCACTGGACACGTTCTGTTGGAAGTGAAGGCTGGCTGTAGTGTTTATTTTACTTGGGGGTGGGGTGGATAACAGCTCTGTTTTATCAAAACTGAGCAGAAATATACCTAATCAAACTTGATTGCTATATAATAATTATAGTTATACAAAAAACTTTCACTCTATCTTCTTTCTTTTCCAGGAAAGGGAGGGGAAGGGAGAGACCGATGTGTGATTGGGTGTCAAAATCTGGGTGTCATATTTTTCTTTTTTTAATTTAATTAATTTATTCAGATTACATCTCAATTGTTTTCCCCCTCACTTGTATCCACCCATTCCTTCCTCCCTCCTTCCCTCCCACTTTCACCCTATTCCCCTCCCCTAGGTCTGTGACCGAGAGGGACTTCCTCCCTCACTATATGGTCATAAGCTATCTATCAAGTCTCATCTTGGTAGCCTGCTTATCCTTTCTTTGAGTGCCACCAGGCCTCCCCACCACAGGGAAGTGGTCAAATTTGGGGCACCAGAGTTCATGTCAGAGTCAGTCTGGGTGTCATTCTTAATCACTCACCACCAATGTTTATTGCTTGTTTGCTTGCTTGCTTGTTGTTTCGTGTGTTTGACAGGATCTCTCCTTGGACCTGGAGCTGGCTGCACAGGGACTCTCATGTTCCTGCCTCTCCCTCCCCTACCCCACTGTGGGATTACAGCACAGTGCTTTGTGTGTGCTGGGGAGCCCAGTGAGTTATCTTCCTAGGGCTGACATTAAGGGCCAGCCAATTCACATGGTGCTTCTTTGACGTATGTGCCACTAAGGGGAAAAAGCAGAACCTGGGTTCTTCAGGAGCTCTATCCAGTTGGATGGCTGAACAGTGAGCACAGTTGGGTATGTTTTAATATAGAAAGCAGAACCTCATTTTATATTCACACCTGAAGGGGCCAGTGCTGCTGTCCAGCTAAATATTCTGCACCTGGTGGTGCAAGCCTGTGACTCCAGCTACTCAGAAACCTGAAGCCAGAGAAGGCTGAGGAACACCTCAGTTACAGTCAATTCAAGGACAATCTGGGCAGCTGAGACCATCACAAAAAATAAAAATAAAAAGGGAAAGAGAAAAGAGAGATAAGGGTATAACTTCATGTTCGAGGGCTTGCCTAGCATAGCCAATGCCCTGGGCTCAGTCCCTAGTAACTTCACCCTCCACACACACACACACACACAATATTGACTAGCTGCATTGGCAATGACAAAGCATTTTCTTTATTACTGTAGTTTTTTTAATTCTTCATAAAGCATATCTTGATCATAGCCTTTCCAACCCCCAATTCTTCAAGGTCCTCCCCCAGCTGACCTACCAGCTTCATATTATTTACCTCTCTTAAAAACAGTGACAATAGAACATTAACAATAGAATATTGTTACAACAAAGCATAAAGCCTTACCCCAATCAGCCAAGGCATCTTCAATCTATTTTTTACAAATGAAGAAGCTGAGGCCAGGGGATACCCTGGCATCAGGCAGAACAGTCATCAGAGGAGATGGGATTTGAACCTAGTCCTCACAATCACGTGTCAAGGGTTCCTTTGTCCTAGCTTCCGGGTGACACGACACCAGAGCTCCAGACTTGTCCTACTTTCCAAAGCTCAGGCCCCTCCTGGTCAGTGTAAATATCCTCAGGCTTGACTCAACATCAATCCTTAGTTCAGAAAAAGTGGTCTGTCTTGATTACACATCAGACCATGCTGACCACAGAGTCCTCGGGGGATGTTCCATAACAAAGAGGATAAATGGCAGCCAGCTGCCAGACACAGGCCACCATCCCTCATCAAGTGTGTAGAGGAAAAGAGGAGACAGCAGGATTCCATGGGCCATCTGCTCTGCTGGCTGACCCAGGCATTTGTATTCCCCTGGGAGCCTTTTAAATGTTCTGCCTGGTAAACCCGGGTTACACATCCAAAGGGAAAAACAGCCTTTCCTTAGGCCACCTCTCCTTTCCTCCCACTGGCTTTATTCCAGCTGTGTTTTCTTCTATGGCCAGATTTCTCAACATAACTACCGGTATTACCGCATGGCAGGAGGTGGAGGAGGGCTGCCCTGCATACTGCAGAATAGTTAATGCTACCTTGAGCTCACTAGATTCCAGAGATACTCTTACAGCTGTTGACAACCAAAAGTGTTTCCAGAAATTATCAATCTCCTCTTGGGAGCGAAAATGTCCCCAGTTAGGAAGCCTGGTCTATGTTAACAAGAGAAGGTATAAAAATACAAATATACCATATTATCTTAGGGAAGAAAATGCTCCCTCCCATTTTCCTGGAAGGAGTACAACAACGAAAGAGTTTACCACCTACCCAATGCCAGTCACTCTTCTGGCATTGAAAGTATTTCTTATTTTTATCCCATGTATCCAGTTCTATGTTTAAAAGTGAGAGAAGGGGCTGGAGAGATGGCTCCATTGGTAAATTGTTTGGCATGCAAGCATGAGAACTCGATTTCAATTCCCTGCACCCAATAAAAAATCCAGGTGTGGTGATATAAATGTAATCCCAGTGCTGCCCAGCCAGCCTAGACTAATTGGTGACCCCTAGGTCCAGGTGAGAGGCTCTGTCTCAAAATAAATCAAAAGTGGAAATCCATCCAAATGCCTCGGCGGGCAAAGGAGTTTGCTGTCAAGCCTGGCCACCTGAGTTCAGAACCCACGTGGAGAAAGGTAGGAGCTCACTTCCAAAATGTGTCCTCTGGCCCTCAGGCAGCTGAGCATGTTTGAATAAATATACTTTAAAGATAGCTCCTGAGAACTGACACCCATGGCCTACACCACACACACACACACACACACACACACACACACACACACACAGAGGGGTGTGAGGTGAGAACACATATACACACAAAAGTGAGGGGCCAAAGTAAAAGAATATGAGTGAAACTTAAATAACTCACTACAAAGTCATTAGGAAGTAGATCCATTGATAATGTGGGTTCTCCACTCCAGGCTCCTGTATTGTGTGGCTCCGGTTAGTTGGTTTGGTTTATTCTCTATTTTTTTATTTATTTAAAAAATTTTATTATTATTATTATTATTATTATTATTATTATTATTATTATTATTATTATTATTTACATATACATTTGTATTATTACACACACATATAATAAACTACATACACCAAGAAGAGCTACAAAACAATCAGGAATTATTTAAATGTTACATTCATGATGTTTTGGCTATTTGTATTTGGCAAACTTGAAGAAAACATCTTTTCCTATCTTGGTGAGTCTAAAATTCTGAATGTAAATCAACATCTATCATATCTCATCTCTATCAACTTAAATCATCTCTCTAGACCTAAAAACATGTTAACTCCTAAGCAACTAAGCTTAATTGTAAAACTTGTCTTCAACCCCAGCAGAGACTTGAGCAGGAATAAAATTAATTACCTGAGTAAACAGGAAGTACAGGTTAGCAGTGTCCAAAGTGAAAAAAGGAAAGTAACAGAGACAGTTTGCTGCCTGAACAGTAGTTAGGGTATCATCTTCAGCCTTCTGGCCCAGTATATCTGACAGACATATTTATGAGGCAGGAACTATTGAGGACTTGCTTACCCTGTCTTGGCAGAGTTTGGCTGTCGACTCTGCCTGCATCCAAGCTTGCCCATTTTTAAGCAGAATTCTGTCTGTGGCCAAAACAAGGACATTTTGCCCAGTGGCTTTTTTGCCACATTTGAAGCCATCTCCATAAGGAGGCTCTTTGATGCTCATCATCTTCTTTAAGGTAGGCTGGGTGTTGCCAGGAGTCAAATTGTCTTATTGTCAATGAATCTTTAAATTAATAAAAACATCTTTGAATGTCATATTCTGTAGGTCCCTGAGGTTCAACAAATGGTTTATTCTCAACAACTAAGTGTCTGATGACATCAATATTACTCCTCTAAAAACAGAGAGCTATCTTTGGAGTCACAATGTTGCTGAGGTCTACACATCACACACACACACACACACACACACACACACACACACACACACATTTTTTTATCTGTGAAACTGGATGTCACCCTGCGGTATGAGTGTCCTATGCATTCTTTGGAAGGCCACCTGTGCAGTGGTAGAAAAAACTGGGCCACAGTAACAACCCAAAGACATGCAAAAGCAAATATTGCTCACTGCCAAGCATGCCAACAGCATCACTCACTGAAAATAGGTCCCGAACATGTGTGTCTCATTAATGGCTCACCTAGGGGAGGATATTCTGTAGAGCAGACAGTCTTCTAGAGAACAGAGAGGATTCCAACAAACAGAATGTGGTGAAAAACCAAATGAAGCACCAGAAGGGACTCGCACACAGTAGATGCTTAAATCTTGCTTCTTGCCAGTATTCTGCTAACTGCACTAGGTGACCGTGGGTGAACCATTTTCTTTAGTAGTGTGTGTTGAAAAGGTCAGTAACAGCCCTGACTCTGGGATCAGACAGGCCTAAACTCAAATCCCTTAACTAGTGCTTTCCATATATGTGAAATTGGACCAGTCCCTCTCTGTCTTGCTTTTCTCACGTGTGAGGAAGAACGGCACTCCCCGCTGCATAGATGGCTGAGCTGGGTGAACAGGGTGTAATCTGGGCTCTTAGCAGTGACCAACATAATAGGAAGCCTTAAGAATCATGAGCTCTTAACAATTGAGTACAATTGAGTTTAGCCGATATCCCGTTCCTTTCAAGTGATTCAGGGCTGTCGGTGAAGGTTCGTAAGCTTCTCAGAAGCCTGTGGTTCTATCACCAGGCTGAAGGGGCTCTGTAGCGCAGTGGATAGTGCATTGGACTTCCATCTGCAGGCTGCTCTTGTTCACACTCTCCGTTTTGCTACTCAGTCTCCCCCTTCTCTCTCTGAGCTTCTGGCTCCAACTCACACTGTCCCTGTCAGCTAAGCGAGTCTTTGCTGTTTGCCCCATGGGGCAGATCAAGACCCTGTGAAGTAGTTTCTCCTCCAAACAAATCTAGCAGCCCTGATCAGTGTGTGCACGTGTAGACGTCGCTTCTTCTGACGATTGCCAGGTGGCTGTCTTCTTCAAGATGAAATCTACAGCACTGTCTCTTGTCAGCTGCTAAGTCCCTTCCAGACCCCCCGAAATTTCTACCCTCCTCCTTCCCATGAATGTCACCAGAAGATTTTTCACTTGTCTCCTAGCTGAATTTACAAAACCGTACAATTTGTGGCGTCACCATTGAATCCATTCACTTAAACAAGTGCTGACGACCTACTGTGTGCTAGGAAGTGGAACCTATATTCTGCCTAGAATCCTCTTCTTCATCTTCTCCTTCTAATCCAGTTGCTCTCCCATCCTACATATATGTGCACATGCACACACACAGACACACACCCACACATGCACCCACATGCACAAGCACATACACACATTCTATATTACATATAGAATACATATATATTATAAATTCAAAAATATATTCTAAACTTTGGCCCTCTTCCCTATCAGCATCCCCCCCATTCTCATCGCCCCCTTTTTTTATTTGAAATAGAGTTCTAATAGCCTAGGCTGCTATTAAAAGGATAGCCTCTTGCTTCACTACAGGAATTCCGGGATCACAGACTTCTGTCAGCATGTCTAAAGTTTTCTCATCTTTAAGTGCATTTTTCTTTCTAAAGATCTTTACCCTCCAATTTATTCTCCCATGGATGCCAATGTTCCACATGAACAAAAAAATTGTTTATTTTTATTCTCTTGCTTTCAAAATCCTTTCTGGTACCCCATCACTGGGTGGTAACATTTAAATTCCCTAATTAGGCACACACAGTTCTACACAATCTGGTCAGTGTCTGACTCCTCACATGTATCTCTCCTCCCTGTGCCAACCCACCACGTGCCGCGTCCAAGCACCACCAAGCCCCTCACACTTCTCAACATGGAAGGGTATTCACTTCTCTTCACTTTCACATATGCTGAGCAATCAGTTATCAGTGGCCTCATCTGATCCCTCCTGTCCTTCTGTAGCCGTCTCGTGACCTCCTAGTAGTGCTTGTGACTCTGCAAAATGTCACTCTGACTCTGTCTCTAGCTTACAGGGTGATCTCTATTTACTCCGCCTCTGATTCTAAGAAAAAAAAAACACTTTAATGACAACATATGGTGCTAGGATCATATATATATATATATATATATATATATATATATATATATATATATATTTCTTCCACAAGACATTAATCTCCTCAAAGACAGAGACTATGCCCTCTTCCCTCTTGAGTTTCCTGGAATCTAATCCGAGGTCAGCGTGTATATGAATCTAATGAGGAGAAAGACATCGGCGATTGCTTACTGGGGTTTGTTTCCATTGCACTTTTAATAAGGAACTCTCATTGAAAATGTATACATAGAGTGGTTTGTAGAAGATATTACAAAACTGGTGAAAGTACTGAGGGAGCAAGCCTTCCAACTAAGCTTGCAGAATGACTGCAGGCCCCAGAACGGCATGACCTTAGCCACAGCACAATACAATACAGCAGTAGATGCTACTGCAGAAAACCACTTTCGCAGCCAGCTGTTGACAGCACTCACATTGCCTCTGCCATAGCTGTGTCTGCAAATGGTCACTCTGCTTGCTGCCAATAGCTCTCTCCTCTTAACCCTGTTCCCAGCCATCTCACCTGAGTACCTCCAATTGATGGAACCTACACAGTATCCAGGAGCTACGCTGCAAGAGAGTTTGATAAATGTTTCTTTTTAGCTTTCTAGCCTCTGCAGTCAGGAGGTTAGACACACAGAGCTTGGAATGGATGCTAAATAGAGTAATCTAGAGGACCCGTGAGTGTCTCCCAAGGAGCAGGCGTTTTGACAGCTGAGGAGGATAAGTAGTCTTACTGTCCCCACTTCATTAATGAGAAGGCAGAAGCTTACACAGAGAGAGAACCTCCTCTTGGATTATATGAACGGCTCAAATGGACTTTAATATAAAATCACGGCTGGTTCTGAGATTGTGTTCTTCCAACACATCTGCTACGAGTGAATGTTTTAGTTGGGGTATCTCACACAGATCTAAAGGGGGGGAAATCAGAAATGTAACAAAATCTATCCAACTTGTTACCATCTCTGTTGTTGCTGCTCTAAATTGCAAAAGATGTGTATTTCTGATAAAACCCTTTGTCTCTTTAATATGCCCAAATATGTGGATTACCAGCTGGATAAATGTATAGATTGCAGTCTAAAGTACTATTTTTCACTGATCCCAAACATAGATGAAGCGACAATGACTCCTGATAATAGCCTCACCTCCCAGCGCCTGGGTGATACTCTAAATAACAGGACGCCCTTATCTGACTCAAGTCAATGCAAAATTAACCCACATCGGCCTCAGCATCAGGTGGACCGAGGCTCCTGCTTTGACATGGATGTCCGTCCCTATTGTGTATTCCGAGTCAGTTAATGATCATGCCTGCCTAGGATCAGGAGAGTCAGCAGTCAGCTGGCTCCAAGCAGGAGCCACAAGAGAAAGTTCTCAGAAAGACATTGGAAAAGGGGATCTCAGATCCTGGTAGATGCCACCAAACAGGGAGGATATAAGAAAGGCATATTATTCATGCTGGCTCATCCTAGTTCAGCCTGGGCTACATGATGCCATGCCCCCAAAACATAAGCAATGGAAGAAAAAAATAAAGGACCAGAGGTTCCTTCCAAGGCTTCTGGCTTGGGTAAGTCCGAAGGGCACAGTAATTTCTCAACGGAGGGGAAAGGGTTTATCCTTCCTAACAGAAATTGAAATAGAGTCTCCCCCCACCCCCCAACTGTGGAAGGTCTGGGATAACCCAGGTATCACATGATTTAATAAATATGCTTGCTGCATGTGAGTGCCATGCAGCAGGTTCACGTGTCCTTGTGCGTGTAGAGCTCCACCTCCAGTATTGGACTCCGGCACGTGCTAGATTCACTTTAGGGCATTTCTTCTTACAGTTCAAGAGTGCTCAGTTCTGTTCCTTTCCTCCTTTCCCCCTTTTCACTCGGCCTGGACACCTGACTCCTGACATGGTACCACCTTCAGAATGAGTCTTCCCTCGGTTACACCTCTCTCAGAAGAGTATGGCTCCTAGCTAATTTTAAATCCCGTCAGGCTGGCACTGGAGACTCGCCATCACAGGGCCAAGGAACCGGCCTACTGCTTCCAAATAAAGAAAGACATTGGAGGCCTCATTGTCTACTTAAAAAAAAAAAAAAAAAAAAAAGCACTGCAGCGAGCCCACTCTCCCAAAACACTGTCATGTGCACTATATTTTTCGCTTGCATCTGTCTTCCTTTCTGGAATCCACCCATGTGGTCTCTATTCCTTTATATCCTACTCACCCTCCAATGTTCTTTATTTTTAACACTACATGAACTCTTCCAAGTACATAGCATAAATAATACAAATTACACTGCCCAGAGCCCACAGAGTCTCCGGGGACTTGCATACACTTCCTGGTCACATGTCCATGCAGTCTCTCAACAGCTTTTTGAGCGTCTATGTCTACTATCGTCCAAGTTCCATGAATGCCAAGAATTTGGACAAGTGTGTTCACTACTATGTTCCTAGTGCTTATTCTAGGACCTAGCATTTTAATAGGTAGCAGAATCTGTTGAAATGCTTGAATGCTTGAATGAATGAATGAATGAATGAATGAATATTGGCTTTAGAGAATGAGGCAAAGAAACATTATACTTATCAACCTTGGTGTTTGGGGGGTTGTTTTTTGTTTTGTTTCGTTTTGTGTTTTTGTTTGTTTTGGGGTTTTTTGTTTGTTTGTTTTTTTGTTTTTTGTTTTTTTTTTTTTTTTTTTTTTTTTTGGTTTGGTTTGGTTTTTTTGAGATAGCAAGATTACCTTTTCCTTCCCCATGCTTCGTAATACCCACAGCAAGGCCCTGTTCTGGACAGTCTGTTTCCCCCACACGTACTGCGGGGGCATCCTCTTCCACTCTTGAAGCTTTACCTTTCACCTTGGCGAAAGTTAATTTTTCTGATTAAGAATTATGTTTATTTTTCCAGGACGGGTATAAAACCTAAATAAGAACCTAAATAAGAGAAGCGCATTTCAGAGTCAAGTGGCAATAAAGACTTGAGGTTGCTTTCTAGGCTCCTCCAACGCAGAATAGAGAAAGAAAAAAAGAAAATGAAGAAAAGCCAGGATGGACTCAATTCCTGCTGGCAAGACGAGCGCTTCCCTGTGCACTTTTGGAAGGCAGATGACTCTGATAGCAAAAGCCACAAGTCAGAGGAGAAAATTCCACTTTCATTAGCAAATCCCAGCAATCAAAGTGGTATCCTGCCTGGGAACTCCATGCATAATAACTTGGTTGAAAAGGCAGCCTGAAACCAATCCAACTTACAAATATAGAAACTGAGGCACAGAAGACCTCAGTAACGTTTCCAATATTAGGTTGGCATGGAATAACAATATTGGACCCAGAGAGAGCCAAAGTGAGTCTTTTAACCAGAAAACCATAGGACAGTAACATGTATGGACTGGTATTTACTTGGGTATTTACCTAGGTCTATCCTAGACACATTCCAGAAAGACAATTATCAGGAAAAACAGCTTAATCATACCAAAATGTTTAACTACAACATTTATTCCAAATTATCTAAACACTGTATTGTTATTTTATCTGACAATACCAGTTCCTCCTACTATACCCCTCAGGCCTATTAATATTATCCCTGCTACTTCAATCACACTGTCTGGAAATGTTCATATCTACGCTTACCCCTGCTACTCCTCGGCAGCCCAAATTAGTTGCCCCGTTCTCTATGACCCCCAACTTTGCCTTCTGCACTATACTGACAGTATATCTCCTCTTTAAGCACCATGGCTTCAGGCATGATTTCTAACCTTCACTGGCACAAATCATCAGCCTTCATACTTGTCTGTCAAGGATCAGAGTTTCTCAGAGCCATACGGAACACTTGGCCAGGAAGCCATCCAGAACATTCGGCCTTCTTCGTTGTGTCTCTGATGAAATGGCTGCCCTGCTGGATAGTCCCCTGTCTCCCGGGCGTGCATTGCTCTTGCTCTCCCTCACCTTCTGTTCCCTGTCCCAGCCCTTTTTCCTTTGGTCCTTCCACAAGCTCTCAGCTCTGGCCAGACGGTACTATCTGCAAACTTTACCTCTTGCAGTTGCTCACTGGCTCCTGCCTGTCTTCTCATCTGTCTCTTGAAGTGCCCGCTGTATTCCTGCCTTGGATTCCAACAGCCCCCCGCCACCCTCCGCACCCTAAGTCTCACCCATCCACACCTCACCCTGAGGTCAGATAACCTTTCCAAAAGGCGTCCAGCCCTGTGAAGGCTCTTCGAGAGCACTTCTAGCTGTGTGCCATCCTCGTTTTCTTTTGCAGGATGTCAGAATCCTTGATGAGGAGGATGAGTGACAGGGAAAGTATGTCACTCCAGATCTATTCATAAGGGTTCCTGCTCTCCTGCTAGTCAAGCAAATTCCTTTTGCTTTTTACCATCACTTCCAAAGGTGTTTGGACAATCACCAGCAATGCTGTATTTAGAAATTCCCCCCAGTTCCCCTCATTTCATTTAGGTAAGCTGTCCATTGTCCACTCCTCATTGCTGCCCCATCTGGCTCACACTCTTCCTGCCTTACTAGCTTTGCCCAGACTTCTCTCTGCAATGGGTATGAGGTATAACTTTTGCTTCTATCTGAAATGACCTAGGTTTGATCATGTCAGGTGAATCTAAGCTCCACTCCCCAACTCCACCCCACACCATCTCCTATCAGAACCCTCTTGTGGCATATACGACATACGGTTTTCATGTTAATTCTGTGATAAATGTACGTTCCATTTTAAACTGAAGTTCTTATTTCCCCATTTGATTACCCACCCTGCCGCTGCCACCACCATGACTGCTACCACCAACAGCCCTGTTGCCTTTCTTTATTGTTTTTCTTCTTGGGGGCAGAAGATTAAGTCATACTTCAACTTGTTTTCAAATTAACCAATTTAGAACCCTATCTTCATTTATCTCAATAGTATGTCTCCTACCTACAAAGAGTCCCTTACATACTTAAACCCCACTTTCTGCTAAAAGGTACTCAGGAACTCCAGTGGGTGGGAAAACCTGTTTGCTGACTGCTTCCTTCTCTTCCACACCAAACGGCTACACAGACAGTCCTGAGCGACCCCTCCTGATCTTGCTCAAGTCACAAAGCTTAGTGGCTATAGAAGCAAATCCATTGAGCAAGGAGGGAGAAGAGTCTCCTGAGCCTCTCCCTAAATTCAGCAGGGCTCCTAGCACCTACCGTGAGGGTCCACAGCCATAATCTCTTATAAAATGGAAGATTAGCCTGTTGTCAACTGTTGGACCCTGGCCCAAAATGTTGGACCCTGGGGGTCCAATTCGGGAAGGGGGTCGCCATGAGAAACCACTCAAGTCACACCAGCTGAGAGGTATAGATATAGGTAAAATGTATTACTGACACGTCAAAGGTCCCAATTGTTGATGTGTCAGGGTCCCTCAGCACTTGGGAGGCGAAGGATCCCCAGTAGCTGTTACAGGCTAGTTTTAAAGGCAAAAACCACAAAGCAGGTGGGGTTGCTTATCACTGGAATCCATATGGACATTAGGACATTTGGCCTGAGGGAACCTCTTGTGAGGACATCTGGTATCTGCAAATTTGCATGTAACTTTTCTGGGAATTAGGGTGGAACTGTTGAGGTTAGCAGTTCTGAGAACTGGGAGAGGTCCTCAGGCCACTGGGCAAGCAAAGTTGGACAAGCAAACAAGCATCTTATATTTTATAATTTTACAGTTTCTCACAACCACACCTGTGACTTCTAATAAAGATGTCCCTGGCCGGACTCTGACCTCCTTAATGTGAGACCCCTCTTAAGAATGCCACCACTCAACAGCTATCTTCACTCAGTCATGTTAGGCCACCTCACATGCTGTAGAGCGTGAGCCTCCCTACACCTTTCCCCTTCCTATGAGCCCTCTTCAGGTCACTATCGAAATTTTGCCGAGATGGACACCTAACCTCGGTTCTTGACAAAATACAGTAGCTAACTAGTCCATGATAACATACTTGCCCCCAGCCTGCCTAGCAACCTATGGCATCATCACCTGCCAGCCACTAGGTGGGCTAGCTGCCCAGGATATAAATAGGGCAAACTAACCGTGTGTGTGTGTGTGTGTGTGTGTGTGTGTGTGTGTATGTGTGTGTGTGTGTGTGTGTGTGTATGTGTGTGTGTGTGTGTATGTGTGTGTGTGTGTGTGTGTGTGTGTGTGTGTATGTTGCTCCACTCTTCCTCTTCTGCCAGCTTCCTCTTCCTCTCTCTTGCTGTTTTTGTCTCTGTCTTTCTCTCTGAGGTGCCCCTCCCCCTTGCCTGCTTTCACACGCCTGACGTCTTGTTTTTCGTATTTAATCAGTACATCAGAGCCCCCACACCCAGGAAGTAGGTAGGATCAGTAACTGATCAAGGGCAGGCATTCTCATTTTTAAATTGTCTTGAGCACCATTCATTATACGTGCAGCCCTTCAGTGACTTCTCAGGCAATTGATCTCAAATGAATCAATGACTGTAAATCAGTTTCCCTTTGGGTCAAGTGCCATACCTTTTCTACTCACTGGTCCTCTGAAATTTCATCTATATGTCGCTACTGTATATTATGGCATTTACACATAATAAAAGTAAATAGACACCCCACATTGATCTTGGAGGTACAGGCTGTATGTGATGTAAAAACACTGCTTGAAATCCAAGCAACAGAATTCATGCTTCCCCTCTCACCCACTTTCCTGGTAAGTGAAGACTTAGGTGAGAGAAGCAGGGGAGAATAGGGAAATAGAAGGATCCAGAGGGTCCTAGAAGCCTACAAGAAGAACATTATGACAGGCAGATCTGGGCCTAGGGGTCCTGCTCAAACTATGGCACCAGCCAAGGACAATACGTGCAGTAAACTTCAAACCCCTACCCAGACCTAGCCAATGGACAGGACATTCTCCACAGTTGAGTGGAGAGCAGGGTCTGACTTTCACACGAACTCTGGTGCCCCATGTTTGACCACGTCCCCTGGATGGGGAGGCCTGGTGGCACTCAGAGGAAGGATAGCAGGCTACCAAGAAGAGACTTGATACCCTATGAGCATATACAGGGAGAGGAGGTCCCCCTCAGTCACAGTCATAGGGGAGGGGAGTAGGGGGAAAATGAGGGTGAAGGAGGAATGGGAGGACACAAGGGATGGGATAACAATTGAGATGTAATATGAATAGATTAATAAAATGTTGAAGAAAAGAAGAAAAATAATTCATGCTTCACTCTTTTAAATGACAGGGAACCTAATACTTGATTTCTAAGTACTGAAACACTAATCCCAAGTTTATCAAGACTACAAACTCAGCATATGATAGACCAAGTTGTTTTGGAGCAAGGGATGGCCCTGTTAAATTTCTTTTTCCTTTACCCTGCTGCTGGCAAGCCTTTGATGCCTGCAAGGCAAGGGCCAGGTTTCCATAAAGTCTATATGAAATCAGTTCCAGGCTGGGGAATTTTCAAACACTCCTTATTTTTCACAAGGCACATTTCAAAAGAACATTTGCATATTCAAGGTGAAATCCCATGGAAAGACACCCCCTTGCCCAGTTTTAGAGAGCAATTATTTTTACATTTCTGAACTGGCAACACCTTCAGAACGTCAGCTCAGACGCACAATAGACATAGGTATTAATTAGCCACTCTAATTACCCAGGCTTGTTTAGACTAACCAAATGATGCAAGGAACAGCTTCAATCTGTTGGCTGCATTTTTCTTGAACAACTTAAAGTCAAAGAGGAACTTGTTATGACTGGTAAACTGCACAAACACCGCTTGCAACTGAGAAAGCCCTTCTGTGTTCCCTGTATAACAGGCCCTCGCTCACAAAGCTGGCTCGACAGCCAAGGTACTTAGAAGAAAGGCCTTTCTGTCTCACAGTGGAAAATCAATACCGCATGCTGGAAGGGTAAGACACAGAGGTAAAGCGTCCTCTTCACACCACAGTGGCACAGTGGGCTTGGTTGAGCTCTTGGGAGGGTGCAGCACAGACCTGCAGCTAGTAGACAGACCCGGACTAGAGCGCCCCCCCTCCCCGCCCCAAGCTCAGAACAGAGCAGACCTGACCGTCCAGGCAAGCCGGTTGCTCTGGGCCCTGAAGCTGGCACTGCTAAGCCCTGTGTGCCTCATCTAATTTGATTTCGGTGCAACCGCAGGTCTGTGTGCGCCTGCAAAATTGCATAATTTGCCATTTCCCCAGCTGTTCTCCAGCAAAGCTATTCTTTGCACACCGATTTGCCTGGCTGCTAATAGACCCACAGGCAGAGGCAGAGGGAAGTTTACGCGTCGTCCTGTGTCCTCAGATTTTCCTATCCTCAAGCTACCAACATCTCCCACGTGTAGAGACAATCAAAGGCCGGTGGACCTTTCTTCATCTCTCTGGCTACATTTTCTGGGAAAGACAGTTTTAAAAATGACCTTTTGGTTTGAACTGTTGGCCTCGACCCACCCGGCTCAGAAACACCCGGCTTTCCTCCTCCTCTGCCTCTCCCGGGCTCTTCTGTTATTTTTCATGAAATTCCCAGTATTCCTGGCTTCTCTCCACGCTGAGTCAGATCTCTGTGGGGTTGAGGAGATGTTCTAGAGTCATTATCAAAGCCAAAGGTAGGCAGGCTCTGACAGCTTTTCACAGCCCACTTCCTCGAGCTAGTATTTTTCCATTACACTGTGGATAAAAGATACAAATTCTCTCAGATTTTCCTTTGCTTGCGACCCGTCTGGCAGTGGGGACTTTGAGCATGTAGCACACTGCTCATTCTGTGGGGGAAGGAGACATTCACAGTTTCCTTTGTTCTACCACAAAGCTCCCCAGTATCCTGGAGGCAGCGGGAAGGCCTGGCCACTCAGGGCGCACACCAGGTAACTGAAAAGCACAGCAGGGAGGGGGCGCACAGCTGACACACTGGGGACCAAGTTGTGGCCTGGGCTGAAGTCAAGACCGGCCTACGGTTCCCACCAAACTCCCTGAGCTCCGCGGGAGCCAAAGACTTCGCTACTGATCTTTTCAGCTATTAATCAGTCAGAGTGGAAAAGATGTAATGTGCGTCGATGTTAAACTATGCACAGGCACTGTCGGGTTGTAGCATAGAAAGAAGGGGAGACCTGAAAACTCATCTGTTCAGGTTTATGCCATGGACACTTTTTTTTTTTTTTTTTTTAGCTTTTTAAATGTACACTAATTTGTATTCCCGACCCTCCCCCACCCCCCCCCCAAAGGCACACAGACAAACACACACACACACACACACACACACACACACACACACACACACACACACGTCAAACCCTCTACTACCTAGCCACATCCTCAGCTTGAATTCCATTCTGCAAATAGAAAGCTCTGAAAACCATGATTCTCAACCCGTCTACTGCCGGCCTCCTTACTCCCAGATTTTCTGGAATACCCTCAATGTATAGCTACTGTAACCCTTCCAAGACCTTTCAATTATTCATGACAATAGGTTGGCTTTACTTTAGATTAGAGCGATGGCAGCCCTTTGTGTAGCTGTCCTTGCAGGATCACTGCCACGTGCTTGGAGCTATGCCATTTCTTAAGTCTCCCTGACAGCGACAGCATTTGCTAGGCAGCCCTCCCTCTCCCCATAGGTGGACAGAGACATTTTAATATGCTTAATACACTTTACTACGGAGTTTCCAATGGCTGAGGGTTTTTAAAAAATGAAATGAGCTTGTTTTTAAGATGACAGTTTTCCTCTTTGGAAAAGCATTCACGTATAACACAAATGGTCCTTTAGGTTTGCTGAAGAAGCTCCATAGAGATAACGTTTGTATTCACCAACATATACAATGACTACTTCAGTTTGCGTGTGTATAAATGTGCTTTCCTTGTTCCAGTAAAATGTCCCCCAGCATCCATTAAGAATGACCCTGTCTCCTTCTCTGTTTCCATGGATCTGGCTGCTGGGGGTAGTTAGTTCAAGGCTGCACATCCTGTATCTGATCTCCCTCATGTGGCATCTGTAAACCTCTAGGCAGCAGCATTTCTGTGAACTGCTTCAAGGACCAGCTTTTGTTTCTGTCCTCTGCCTTTCCTGGCCCGCCAGGTGTCTGTCTCCATTGTATTCACTGTGAAATTGCTGTGCCGAAAGCTCCTGATAGAGATCCCACAGGCCTGGCTGACAGCCTCAGGCACCAGGCTTCATGCTCAGGGGTCTGAACAGCAAAAGCACCCTCAAACTTTCCCAAAGTTTCCAGGTTGTAAAATAAAATGTGAAGAACTAGACAATACTGACAAGTAACAGGAAAGTTCCTTTAAGGCGAGTCAGTGGCTTATACTATTGGGGTTAGCTCTCAGATTCATTCCACAATAAATATTCGCCTTGGACCAACAGAGATGGCTCTGCTAGTTCATTCAAGGGTTTGTACTTACATACGCCATCCCTACTGCATTTTTGTCTTGTTAACAGAACCAGCATAATAAGAGCGCACAGTGGTGTGGTGCCGTCTACTGGGAACAGCACTGGATGCCAAGTGAGAAGGTCCTGCGGCTGTTTTCCTAGCTAGTCAACATGACCATGGGCAAGCAATATGATAACCCAAGGCTGGATTCAAAAGAGAGTTTGTTCGAAATGTCAGCTCTCCTTACCAAGTTGTTGCCAAGATTGAAGGCAAGAGGAAATTCAATACACGAAGTTCCAGTCGCCAGAGATTCACTAATACGCTCCTGTCATGTTATGAACCTAATTGTGTCTCCTTAAAGTTGTGTGCTGAAGCTTGGACTCTGTAGGAGATAGAATCTACAGGATTTATAAAGGTTATGTTGGATGTTTACGTGCGGGGGCCTAATCCCATAAGTCTGATGCCCACTTAAGAAATGGAAAAGTACCAGACACTCCTCTATCTCTTCCCACTGCTAAGCCAGAAAGATTGGCCCCACCCGAAACAGAAGCTTCTAGGAACTTGAACATGAGGAAATAGAATTCCACTGTGGAATTCTGTTTGGCAGCTGTGGTGGTTTGAATAGGCTTGGCACCCAAAGACTCATGTGTTTCAATGCTTGGCCAATAAGAAGTGACACTATTAGGAGGTGTGACCTTGTTGGAGGAAGTGTGTCACTCTGGAGGCGGGGCTTTGAGGTCTGATACATATGCTCAGGCTCCAAAGTGCAAAGTGGAAGACAGTCTCCTCCTGGCTGCTTTCAGTTCAAGATGTAGAACTCTCGGCTCCTCCAGAACCATCTGCCGCCTCCAAGCTGCCATGTTCCTGCCATGATGATAATGGACTAAACCTCTGAAACTGTAAGCCAGCCCCAGTTAAATGTCCTCCTCTATAAGAGTTGCCATGGTCATGGTGTCTCTTCACAGCAATAGAAATCCTAAGACAGCAGCCTTAGCAAACTAATAGACAAATTGAATGTAAGAACTTTGTCATGATTTGTCCTTTTAGTCCTAATGCATTACTTAAGACATAGTTAGCACTGGCAAGATCTTGGTGAATTAATCTATGACAAAATGATGTTATTATCAGTAACTTAGTCCACACTACAAATCTTATAATATGCATCATTTCTATACAGCTGCCCAGATCATGCCACACCTTACCAGGCTATGATAAGCGAGTGCTATGGTCCCCCTTTCCCCCCTTTAAACTGCTCTTAGGTTTAGATAGAAACAAAGAAAATTGGTTTACTAACATGAAAAAAATAAAAGAAAATGAAACTTCAATTTACAGTTCAAATATTATCGTTTCCTAGGCTATTGTAAGCCTAGGAAAACATATAAAAATCCCACATCTTCCAAGGTTCATCCTGTGTGGTCCCTACAGGCTAAGTGCTTATACTTCATGGCCCAGTCACTCAGTCACTCAAGGGCATGAGAAACGTGACAAGATTGTGATGTCAAGTCTAGGAGCTCCTCTTGTGTTCATCCTCATCCTTCCGTGCCCATCCCCCTCTCCTTTCCATCTTTTTTCATCCTTAACTTCCACAGTAATTTATAGTGCTTGTTCTTAAATCAGCTCTGTAAAGTACATGCAGCAAACCTTGATAGAAATTCTTGACTGACACCGAAGTATGCGTTTGAAATTCTAAGTTATTTTCTTACACAATCTCAGTGACATTATTAAACCTTACAAAGGGCATTCTCTTTTTGCCTAACACCTCATTCAAATTTCTCTAGAAGAAATGGAAATGTCGTTTTATGGTTGGCTTATTTGGATTGAAGTCCATTTGCAGGTGCTGCTGTGCTCGGGGGCAGGAAGCTCCAGCTTGGCTATTTCGCAGTCTTAATGCAAGTGATAGGTAGGGTTCAGTGGACACTCAGGGAACATAGTCCACACTCTAGGTAGCTCTCAAGCCCATCCACCTGCCAAACACTGTCACAGTCCCTAGCAATAAAACTATAAACAAGATACACTTTCTCCTTCTAAAGTCAAATCTTGAAAGTTTGGCGGAACTCCAGTGACTACTAAAGGACCCCGGTGAACGCTACCCATCTGGGTCTATAATCCCCAGATCTGCTGACCATTCCTAGAGGTGTGGTCACTATTCTTGAGTGTGAACTTGACCACATCCGGAATCAGCTAAAACCCAAACACCTGGGAAGCCCTGTGAGGGATCTCTCTTGGTGGGACTCCCCACCCTAAATCTTGATTATCTAAGGTCAGAAGACAACACCTTAAATGTGGGTCATGCCTTTCTGGTGGCAACATATGTGAAAGGGCACGGAAGATGGGAGCTTTTGCTTTTTGCTTGCTTTGCCCTCACTCTCAACTAGCAAGTTCATCTCTCCTGCTGATGAAGCATTCCTCTGCTGGTATTAGGCCCTAATTATTCAGGATTCCGAAGAAAAATGAAGGCCAGCACAGACATCCAGCCTCCTGCTTGGATTCTTGGCCTTGTCAGCAGAAGACAGCCACTGTTCCGGTACCAGACCCACAGCCTGTAAGCCACTCTAATTAATCGTCCTTTAATGTACATAAATTCATTGTATCAGTTCTAGTCCTTTAGAGAACTCTGACAAATACAAGAAACATCAATTAATAGTTTTTGTATAGGCAAAAATACAGATTTAAGTTCCATTATTTAAGTGTCATTTCAGGAAAATTGCTAAACATATATCAGTGTATGTTTTTGTCATTATTGCTGTTTCAGGGTGGCTGTTGGTATTATAGTTTGAGAAGGGAAGTGGTTTTTTTAAAAGTTATTCTGTTCAATTACAAAACAATCCATCACTTAGTAGCTTTTTTGTTTTGTTTTGTTATCTAGAATGTTTAGGGTCTCCTCACTAAACAGCCGGCCTGGCCCTCTCTGCCTCGTTTTCTTCTGACTCTTTCCCTAGCTCACATTTTAGGCTTTGCCAAAGCTGAGCCCCTTGACATCTCCCACATCCTCACTAAGACTTCTCTGTTTACCTTCCCACCAGTCTCTCCTCAAGCCCTTACTATGTAAGAAATGATTCACCTGCTCTTTTTATACATTTCCCCGCCCCCGTTCACACATCAGCTACCTGTGCATCAGTGAACACCCAGTACAGGAGCTGAAGAGTGTGGTGGTACAGGCCTATAGTCTGTATTCAGGATGCTGAGGCAGGTAGATCAGGAATTCAAGGACAGCTCAGTTCTACATAATAACACTCTATAAGGGGAGGAAGGAAGGAAGGAAGGAAGGAAGGAAGGAAGGAAGGAAGGGAAGGAGGGAAGGAAGGAAGGGAAGGAGGGAAGGAAGGAGGGAGGGAGGGAGGGCTAGGGGAGGAAGAAAGGAAGGAAAGAAGGAAGAAAGGGAGGGAGGGAAGGAGGGAGGGAGGGAGGGAGGGAGGGAGGAAGGACTAGGGGAGGGAAACCCATTGCCCAGTTCAGGCTTTTTCCTCCAGGAAGACTTCCATGATACCTGTGAACTTTGTTGGTGCCTCTCTTTGGATGCTGATGGCATCAAGGGTCAGTACATAGTACATTATGCTTTAATAATCTCTCAGTTGACTGGTCTTCTCTTTTATCCCTTCCCCTAAGGGGAACCTCTCTGGGGTAGAGGTTATTTGATTTGTGACTCAGTTTCCCTAAGGTAGAGACATGGTCTAGCAATAGGTAGCTTCAATAATTCCTTGACAGAATTCCCAGATTATGTGGGAATTAAATTCTTTGATAGTTTTTTTAAATTTTAAAGGGAAAAGATCGTGATGTTTGGATCTACTTTAGACAGAGTCTGTCAACTGCTTTTCATGTAGTGTCAGATCTGTAGGGAAATGTGGAGGCTGTCTAATGTAGCCATTTCATTTTGTATCTGGAGAAATCAAAGCCAAGAGCACACCAAAGCTCACAGACAGGACAATCCAACAAGAAACAGGCAGCTTGCTTGGTGTCATCATTCTGGGAGGGTTTTGTTTGTTTGTTTGTTTGTTTGTTTGTTTGTTTGCCTAGAGTACAGTCCATACATACACGGATGGCTCGGTGAAACCAGAAACAGCTGATGATTGCCCCAGGTCTGGGATGGCAGTTTTTCCCCAACCAGTTTTTCCACAACTTAGTTTAAATCTCCAAATTCCACGTTCTGAGAAGGTCTATATTCTCTCAGTTTTTGAAAGTTGGAAGTCACGGTTAACAGTTGATCCCTGTGCTAGAGCTGGGGTCAGGGTGCGGGGAGGAAGACAGTTGTTCTTAAAACTGACAAGGAAGATGGTTTCCTCGAAAGGGAACAGACAAGGCCACATTTTACACAGAGTGACCACCAGGGAGAGGGGTTAGGAGAGTGAAATGCGTGACTCCAATCCCCTCCTTTTTTCTCCAGCTGTGGCTCAGCACCCAATCCCCTGTGAGCCAAAGAAACTTCTAATCATAGTCCCCGACTACTGGCATGGTAGACAGTGTGCTCATAGAGGGAAGCAGAGAACTGAGCCAGCGCACAGACACAAAGGATGAAAACCGAGACCTCCAAGTCTTTGTCCAGTCTAGACTTCACAAGCCTTGTTCCAAGGAAGAAGACAGAGCATTTCTCAAATCCTCAAACCAACCTCCTCCTACTTTTGAAGTATCTCCACCAAAGATCGTCTGGGATGAAAGGGTCTGTTCATGTTTTTCTGCTGTCAGCTTTCCCATCCCTTCCTCAGCCTGCTTATCATCTGCTTATCCTGTGGATAACAGCTCCAATCTATAATTCGTGAGTCCAAATGTACAATGCAGTTGCTTTCCAAATGTTACCAAAGAATTCCACTCATGAAAAAGGCATTTTGTTTGTTTGTTTGTGTGTGTGTGTGTGTGTGTGTGTGTGTGTGTGCATTTCAGATCCCATTAGACATCTGGCAGAGACTGAAGAAGGCTTGAATAGCAACGAGCCTCAAACTGAGCAAGAAAGTTATCTTTGTGCTCAAACATTATTATGGTTGGAATATGAAATGTCCCTTAACAGGCTTGCGTTCTGAATGTGTGACCCGAAGCTGGTGGTGTTCCTTTGGAAGGTTCTGGGAACTAAAGGTGGGCCTAGTTGAGAGGTCACTAAAAGCAGCTGTTTGAAGTTTATGCCCAGCCCCTGATTCCAGCCTCGCTCTCTGCTTCCTAGTCTGCATGGTGTGAACAGTCTCTGGCACAGGTTCCCTCCTCTATGAGATAAGTCATCTCACTGCACCTCACCATCTCCACAATGATAGGCTAGGCTCTCTAAAACCATAAGACCAAATAAATTCTTCCTCCTCTAAGTTGTTTCTGTAAGGTATTGTGTCCACAGTTCCATGACTCTAATTAATATAGAAGCTGTCAGTCCCTCCCTACCAACTATTTCAAGGGCTCCATATGCCCTGTAGCTCTGAGCCTCCTGCCAGGCTTTCATAACCCAGCTTCCTCTTCCACTTCTTGCCCTCCCTCACGTGAGAAAAGTAACATTTCTTGTCATGGCCTGAGCAGTTTTCCCTTTCTTTCCAAGCCTCTGCTGTGCAGTCAGCAGCCATGCTTGGTGTTGTCTCTACCTCCCCTACAGAACTCTGTCCTTGGAGCAGTTCCTCCCTGTGATGGGGTCTGCTGCTGTGCTTGGTTGGGAAAGCAGTTGACGTGGATGTAATTGTGTAATAAGTTTAATAATCAGCTTGCATAAGAGCCCACATCCCTGGTTCCCTTGTCTCATGGAATTCATTCTTTCTCTGAACATGTCACAGCGCATTACCCTGCCAGAGTTAGCACATTTGAACATCTTGTCACCGCGCAAGTGTCACAACCGGGACATAACTGAGCTCATCTTTTTCTTTCGGAGGTTGGTTCTGGCAGCTATGATCTCGACTTTAAAATTACATTGCAATGAATCTTACTTCATACCCAGTGTCTGTCTAAAAGTAATTTTGATTCGTAAGTCCTATAAGATGTTCTGTCTTTAAGAGTTATATTCAGAATAGCTAATGCATACCTAAGCTTTTTTCCAATTTTATATTTGCCTTTAATTTAAGCACAATTGTGGAGGAAAGGGCAAGTTCTTCTGAGCATGCTCTGAGCGCCTGGAGCAGCTTATTTTAAGCACTGTCAGCTCCAGTGTGGACAGGCAAAAGGAAGAGGGGGGCTCGGCCTGGACCCTTCTTTGTGCCTTTTCTTTTTTACACAAAAACAGAAAGGCTTCTACAGCACCCACTATACAGGACACAGGATACAAGGTAGTTAGGAACTTTGACATCACCGTTGAGCCATTTATGTCATGTACTATGGGATTTCAGAGTTCTTCCTTTATTTTGCCTTAATCCAGACATAAGTGTTAAACACTAAGTATCTTATTCAAGATCCTGATTTTACTATTTTTTTTTCTCAGTTTGATCTGTTTTTAAAAATCTTTATGAATCAACCACCTGTGATACTCAGGACTCAGGAGGCAGAGGCATCAGGACACCCACAAGTTCCAGATTCTGCGACAGTGTACATAGCATGCTCTAGGCTTGTCAGAGCTACACAGCAAGACTTGTCTCCAAACCAAAGCAAAAGCGTTGTTAAGAATTAAACACCATTCAAAGTGTGTCTCCTCTGACCCTGTTATTGACTCTTCTTTTACTCATTTGCTGGAATATCTGTGTTTCTTTAATATTGTAGATCACACATGCGGAGTTAAAACGGTGTAAAGGAGAGGGCCTACAGCAAGATGAAAGCATGAGACTAGCTCTGTGTGTATGTGTGTGTGTGTGTGTGTGTGTATGTGTGTCTGTGTCTGTGTATGTACTTGACAATTGAGCTTTGGTTGTTGTTGCATTGTAATAACTGTGGGTTATAGAAATACTACCCACAATACCTATCAGGAAGGAAACAGTAAATGTCCAATGGCCTACTAACATCTTCAGCTGGATAATCTCCTCTGGTGGTCTGGAATCTGTTGTTCTCTTGAGCAAAAAGGCCTTTCCCTCACAGACATAGGATGACTACCATAGCTGCAGCCATTTTTTTATAGTCACAGTCAAAGGCAGGAAATGGGAGGAGAGCAAAGATAGAAAGACCATGGTCCTTTTATCGCAACAGAAAATAAAGTTTTCTAGAGCTTCCTGCCCCAACTTCTGTGTAGTCACTCTACTGTCTCATTGCCTTAAAGTAGATCACACTTAAATATGTAGTTTCCAGAAAATCTGGGCAGTGGGCAGCTTTGCCAGCCCCTAGAGTGGTGGATGAACAGAAAGGAAAGTTGTTAGGCATGGAGGGTTGGCTGCTTCTGAAAACCTCATGAAAGAAGCCACCATCTGAATCAGGCAGGACCCAGCTCGGCCTCTGGAACCTTGTGTCTCTCTATCAAGGCTGAGCTGGGTCCTGCCTGATTCAGATGGTGGCTGAAGAAAATTCTTCCATAAGAAAAAATACAAAAAGAAAACTAGACAATGGGAGGCAATTCAAGGGCGTTTAAAGCTATTGGGCCAATGATATCCTAGGCCGCCCAACCCCCAGGTCTTACCAATAAGTCACAACTGGAAGAGTGAGCAGAAAGCCTTTCACGAGGGGGATCCAAGATGGCGGCGAGCAGTGTGGACTGCGTTTGGAGGCTCCAGTGAACAATTCAGGGAATTGCACAGATTTCTGAGCCAGGAACACCGAGGTCCGAACATCACGGCAGCGGGAGTGCCCCACGGTTCGGAGGGACCAGGGTGTGGAGGACCTGCGTGCCCCTGCACACGGGAGGAGCGTGGTTTTTCTCTGATCGGAGCGGCAGCGGCAGAGGCAGCAGCACCAGCGGCACCAGCAGCGGCGGCTGAGGTTTGCAGCTCATAGCCTTCCGGTGGAGGCGATTGGTGTGGTGGCTGGTGGGAATTGCTGCGGGAGAGGGGACTCGGGGCAGGATTTGGGTCGCGTGGAGCCTTCGGGCCCAGACTGGACTCAGCGGACAGTTCGGCCCCAGAGTCCCGGGTACTAGCCCAGCCCAGCAAGCAATTGTGCCCGAGGCACTAACTCAGCTCCAGCCACAGCTCCCCTGCTGTGGCGCAGGCTTAGTTGAGCACGCTGCTCCACACTAGGCAGCACCTCAGCTCAGCGGCAGCTCCCCTGCGGTGACACAGTCTGGGCGGAGCACTTGGTTTCACCACAGGCGCTAACTCAGAGCAGCTGCAGTTCTCCTGCTGTGGCGCAGGCCTGGCCAAGCACTCAGTTCCATCCTAGGCGCCACCTCAGCTCAGTGGCAGCTCCCCAGCAGTGACACAGTCTGGGCAGAGCACTTGGTTCCACCATTGGCGCTAACTCAGAGCAGCCGCAGTTCTCCTGCTGTGGCGCAGGCTTGGTGACGTGCTCAGTTCCATCCTAGGCACCACCTCAGCTCAGCAGCAGCTCCCCTGCGGTGACACAGTCTGGGTGGAGCACTTGTTCCACCACTGGCGCTAACTCAAAGCAGCCGCAGTTCTCCTGCTGTGGCACAGGCTGGACAGAGTTCTCGGTTCCACCAGCTCTAAGACTCTGGTTGGACACAGTGTGCAGTTTGAATCCAGAATTCCTGGCTGAGATTGGTGGTCAGTTCGGGCCCTGAGTCAATAACTGACCACAGCACGCACTTTGGGCCAAAAGGCCCTAGCGGAGCTTGGTGCGTAGTCCCAGCCCAAAAATTCTGGCTGGACCCTGTGTGCATTTTGGGCCCAGAATCCCTAGCTGAGCTTGGCAGAAGGTTCAGGCCCTAAGAATCTAGCTGAGTTCAGCCCGTGGTTCGGTCCCAGTGCTCCTGGCTGGACTTGGCAGGGAACACAGAAGGCTGTGGATACCTTGGCCTGACCCAACGCTCATTCAGAGACCCAGATCAATTGCAGGATCCACGGAAGAGGGGGGCTGAGGATCACTGGCTGTGAGAGACCAGAACAACAGGGCTAACCTCCTAACATCCACACCAGTGAAGCTTTGAGCTCACAGCCTAGGGAAATCGTGAGAAAACAAGTGAATCTATCGTCAGACACCCTCCATTCAACTCTGGAAGCTACCCAACAAAACAAAGACGGCAAGATGTCTAAAGGACAACGAAAAAAGCATACGCAAAAAACCCCAAAACAACATGGCGTCTCCAGTTTCCAGCTATCCCAAAGAAAAACAACCCAGAGAACTCAATACAACGGAAATACAAGAAAATGACCTCAAATCCTTAGTAATGAGGATGATAATGGAGGAAACAAATAAAATTCGTAATCAAATGCAGGAAGACGCAGACAAACAGGTGAGAGACATAAAAGAAGCACATAGAGTGGAACTGGAAAAATTGTAGGAAAATGCAAACAACCAGATGAAAGAAATAACTAAAACGGTTCAAGCTCTGAAGACCTATAAAGAGGCAATGGAAGAAACTCAGGAATATACAAAAAATCAGATGAAAGAAATCAAAAAATCAGTTCAAGATCTGAAAATGAAAATGGATTCAATGATAAACACACAGACAGAAGAAAAAACGAGAACGTGAGACCTCAGAGAAGAAGGCGAGCAACACAGAGGTGAGCTTTTCTAACAGAATCCAAGAGATGGAAGAACGAATCTCAGGGCTAGAAGATACAATCACAGATATTGAATCAACCATTAAAGAAAATGCCAAATCTGGAAAACTACTGACACAAAACATCCAAGAAATTAAGGACACCATGAAAAGAAGAAATCTGAGGATAATAGGCATTGAAGAAAGAGAAGACATCAGACTCCAGGGCCCAGAAACTATTCTCAACAAAATCATAGAAGAAAATTTCCCCAATCTAAAGAAAGAGATGCCTATAAACATACAAGAGGCCTACAGAACACCAAATAGAATTGACCAGAAAGAAAAACTGCCCGCCACATAATAATCAAAACACAAAACATGCAGAACAAGAAAAAATATTAAAAGCTGCAAGGGAAAAGGGCCAAATAACATTTAATGGTAAACCTATCAGAATTACACCCGACTTCTCAGCAGAGACCATAAAAGCCAGAAGGGCCTGGACAGAGATCCGGCAAACCCTAAGAGAACACAGATGCCAGGCCAGACTACTTTACCCAGCAAAATTATCAATAACCATTGATGGAGAAAACAAAATATTCCATGACAAAAACAAATTCAAACAGTACCTATCCACAAACCCAGCTTTACAGAAGGTACTAGAAGGAAAACTCCATCCCAAAGGGTCAAGCTACAACCAAAACTACCCAGGAAATAGATAACTATCCCATGGCAAAAACACAACTACACAAATGCTCTACTGGAAACAACATCAAAATTAAGACTCTTAACAGTCACTGGTCATTAATATCTCTCAACATCAATGGCCTCAATTCTCCAATAAAAAGACACAGACTAACTGAATGGGTACATAAACAAGATCCAACATTCTTCTGCATCCAAGAAACACATCTCACCCATAATGAAAGGCATTACCTCAGGGTAAAAGGTTGGAAAAAAATTTTCCAAGCAAATGTTCACAAGAAGCAAGCAGGTGTAGCCATTTTAGTATTGAACAAAATAGACTTTCAACCAAAATTAATCAAAAGGGATGAGGAAGGACACTTCATACTCATCAAAGGTAAAGTCAACCAAGATGACATCACAATTCTGAACATCTATGCTCCCAATACAAGGGCACCCACATTTGTAAAAGATCTCCTAAAAAAGCTTAAACCACACATCGATCCCCACACAATAATAGTGGGAGACTTCAACACCCAACTCTCACTGAAGGATAAGTCATTGAAACAGAAACTAAGCTGAGAAATAACATCATTAACCAATGCCATGGGTCAAATGGATCTAACAGATATCTATAGAACCTTTCACCCAAACAAGAAAGAATACACCTTCTTCTCTGCACCCCATGGAACCTTCTCCAAAATTGATCACATCGTAGGTCACAAAGTAAGCCTCAATAGATACACGAGGATTGAAATAATACCTTGTATCCTATCAGATCACCATGCTATGAGGCTGCAATTCAACAACAACAGAAATAACAAAAAGCCTACACATACGTGGAAACTAAACAACTCTCTGCTAAATGACACCTGGGTCAGGGAAGAAATAAAGAAAGAAATCAAGGAGTTTCTGAAATTCAATGAACATGAAGAAACAACATACCCAAATTTGTGGGATACATTGAAAGCAGTGCTAAGAGGAAAATTCATAGCACTAAGTGCCTTTAAAAAGAAATTGGAAACATCGCACATAAGCATCTTAACAACACAACTGGAAGCCCTAGAAAAAAAGAAGCAGAAACACCCAAGAGGAGTAGACGCCTGGAAATAATCAAACTCAGGGCTGAAATTAACAAGTTAGAAACTAAGAAAACAGTCCAAAGAATCAACAAAACCAAAAGCTGGTTCTTTGAGAAAATCAACAAGATAGACAGACCATTAGCCAAACTAACTAAAAGGCAGAGAGACAGTATTGAAATCAACAAAATCAGAAATGAAAAGGGAGACATAACAACAGACACTGAAGAAATTCAAAGAATCATAAGATCCTACTTTGAAGGCATATACGCCACAAAATTTGAAAATCTAAGGGAAATGGACGATTTTCTTGAACAATTTCACTTGCCAAAGTTGAATGAAGAACAGATAAACAAGCTAAATAGTCCCATTTCCCCTACAGAAATAGAAGCAATCATCGATGGTCTCCCAACCAAAAAAAAGCCCAGGGCCAGATGGTTTCAGTGCAGAATTCTACCAGACCTTTAAAGGCGAGCTAATACCGATACTCTTCAAGCTACTCCAAAAGATAGAAATGGATGGAAAATTACCAAATTCATTCTATGAGGCCATAGTCTCATTGATACCTAAACCTCACAAAGACTCAACAAAGAAAGAGAATTTCAGACCAATTTCTCTTATGAACATAGATGCAAAAATACTAAATAAAATACTTGCAAAACGAATACAGGAACACATCAAAGATATCATTCATCATGACCAAGTAGGCTTCATTCCAGGCATGCAGGGATGGTTTAATATACAGAAATCCATCAATGTAATCCACCATATAAACAAACTGAAAATAAAAAACCACCTGATCATCTCCTTGGATGCAGAGAAAGCATTTGATAAAATTCAACACACATTCATGTTTAAAGTTTTAGAGAGATCGGGGATACAAGGCACTTTCCTCAACATAATAAAGGCTATATACAGCAAGCCAATAGCCAAAATCAAAGTAAATGGTGAGATACTCAAGGAAATTCCTCTAACATCGGGAACAAGGCAAGGCTGCCCACTCTCTCCATATCTCTTCAATATAGTACTTGAAGTTCTAGCCAGAGCAATAAGACAACATAAGGAGATCAAGGGTATCCAAACGGGAAAGGAGGAAGTCAAATTATTCCTCTTTGCAGATGATAGGATAGTGTACATAAGTGACCCTCAGAACTCCACCAGAGAACTCCTAAAGCTGATAAACACCTTCAGCAAATTGGCTGGATACAAAATTAACTCAAAAAAGTCTGTAGCCTTCCTATACACAAATGATAAGCTTGCAGAGGAAGAAATTAGGAAAACCACACCCTTCACATTAGCCACAAGCAATATAAAATATCTAGGAGTTACCCTAACTAAGCAAGTGAAGGACTTGTATGAAAAAAATTTCAAAACTCTGAAGAAAGAGATTGAAGATGACCTGAGAAGATGGCGTCATCTTCCTTGCTCATGGATTGGGAGAATTAACATAGTAAAAATGGCCATCCTACCAAAAGCAATCTACAGATTCAATGCAATCCCTATCAAAATACCTACACAATTTTTTAAAGACATTGAAAGTTCAATTCTGAACTTCATATGGAAAAACAAAAACCCAGAATAGCTAAAACAATCTTGTACAATAAAAGGTGCTCCGGAGGAATCTCCATACCTGATCTCAAACTGTACTATAAAGCAATAGTAATTAAAACAGCATGGTACTGGCACAGCAACAGGCTGGTTGATCAGTGGAATCGAATCGAAGACCCAGATATGAATCCACACATATATGGTCACTTGATTTTTGACAAAGAAGCCAAATCCATTCAATGGAAAAAGGATAGCATCTTCAACAAATGGTGCTGGTCTAACTGGAGGTCTATGTGTAAAAAAATGAAACTGGACCCATATTTGTCACCTTGCACAAACTCAAATCCAAGTGGATTAAAGACCTCAACATAAAACCAGAGACACTAAGCCACTTAGAAGAAAAAGTGGGAAAGAGCCTGGAACATATTGGCACAGGAGACAACTTCTTGAACAGAACACCAACGGCCCAGGCCTTAATGTCAACCATTAATAAATGGGACCTCATGAGGCTGAGAAGCTTCTGTAAGGCAGGAGACACTGTCAAGAGAACAAAGCGACAGCCTACAGACTGGGAAAAAATCTTCACCAACCCTACATCTGACAAAGGTCTAATCTCCAAAATATATAAAGAACTCAAGAAATTAAACACCACCAAACCGAATAACCCAATTGAGAAATGGGGCTTGGAACTAAACAGAGAATTCTCAACAGAGGAGTATCAAATGGCTGAGAAACACTTAAAGAAATGCTCAACCTCCTTAGTCATCAGGGAAATGCAAATCAAAACAACTCTGAGATTCCATCTTACACCCATCAGAATGGCTAAGATCAAAAATTCAAGCGACACCACATGCTGGCGAGGATGTGGGGAGAGAGGAACACTCCTTCATTGCTGGTGGGAATGCAAACTAGTACAGCCACTTTGGAGATCTATCTGGTGCTATCTCAGAAAAATGGGAATAGGGCTTCCTCAAGACCCAGCTATTCCACTCCTTGGAATATACCCAGAAGATGCTCCAGCACACAACAAGAAAATTTGCTCAACCATGTTCATAGCAGCCTTATTCATAATAGCCAGAACATGGAAACAGCCTAAGTGTCCCTCAGTAGAAGAGTGAATAAAGAAACTGTGGTACGTATACACTATGGAATACTACTCAGCTATTAAAAACAAGGAATTCCCGAAATTTGTGGATAAATGGATTGAGCTAGAAATGATCATAATGAGTGAGTTAACCCAGAAGCAGAAAGAATCAAATGGTATATACTCACTTATATCTGCATACTAGCCCAAGGGGCATGTCCCACGAAAGCCTTCACTTACCAGGAAACTGGGACAGAGGGGAAGGCATCCTATTGGGACTCTAAATGAGAGACGCATGGGAGAATAGCAAAATAAAAGGATACAGATGGTCCTAGAAATCTACAAGTAGAACAATATGATAGGCAGATTTGGGCCCAGGGGTCCCGCTCAAACTAAGGCACCAGCCAAGGACAATACAGGAGGTAAACTTTAAACCCCTTCCCAGATCGAGCCAATGGTCAGAATATTCTCCACAGTTGAGTGGAGAGTGTGATACGACTTTCTCACGTACTCTGGTGCCTCACATTTGACCATGTCCCCTGGAGGGGGAGACCTGGTGGCACTCAGAGGAAGGACAGCAAGTAGCCAAGAAGAGACTTGATACCCTATGAGAATATACAGGGGGACATAATCCCCCTCAGGAACAGTCATAGGGGAGGGGAATAATGGGAAAAAGGGGGGCGGGGAAATTGGAGGATACAAGGGATGGGATAAACATTGAGATGTAACAAGAATAAATTAATTAAAAAAAAAAAAAAGAAAGCCTTTCACTAACTCATTGTATGCCCAGCATTAGGAAAAGAGTGTTCTAATGAACTTAAATCAGAAAAAAAAAATGGACGAAAGTCTTTGGGATCACTCACGCTAGAGATCGTGCCCTTCCGGGACTACCCTGAGCCCTATTCTATGAACATAGCCTGCAAACATTTCCATAAGCATAACCTCTAAGCTCTGTAGCCTAAAACAGGGGTAGTAATGCAGAAATTAAACCACAGCTTAACAATAAGAATCCAGTGACTCACAGAGGCATGCGCCCGTGAGAGAAATGTCACAGACTTGGCAGATATAAATGTCTGCAAGAAAACACTCCAGTAGAATGTACTGAAACACACAGAACCAAAGCAGCGGGCCAAGCTTTGCAAAGCAATTGCAGCACATTCAGGAGCTGCTGAGAATATATATATATAAAACCTAAAATAAAATTCCAAATGTATGCCTCTTTATTTATGTATATAAATGGTATAAGTGGTGTTAAAGCTACTATGTCAAGCAAACTCAGGTGAGATAATAATTAATGTTTTCTGATTAATTGGAGTTGGAAATATTTTCTCTATGAACAACTATTAGTCAGCTTACCTACTTGCTTATCCTCCTCAGAGATGAAGACAGTCACATGTTTTATAACGTATTATCATTCCTGTGTAGTTTTGACAGTCTACGCACTTCCTGTCCATTCTGCTAATGTATGTGGAACCAGAGTGGCATCATCAATATGTCCTTTGCTTTTTTCTCTGGGTGAAAGAAATTTGATGGAATGTGTGAAGGAACATGAGAAATGTAAGCAAAGAAAGCAGGAGTAAGTCAAGGAGCAGCCCTGTGCAAGAGTAGAGGGGAATCCACCAAGCTGGGTGCCACAACATGGTAACCCAGGGACTCCAAGAGCCTCGACGTGGAGTGAATGCTACCCAAGACACCGGGAACTCTGTCCCACTGTGACCCTGGCAAGAGTCCATACCCAACCTCAAGTAGAATGTTCTGAGCCTAGAGAATTTTCCTCCTTCAATAGACATTTCTCAATTGGTAGGGTCATATTTTTTATTGCTACCCTGAGGGGTGGGAAAGTGACTAGCATCTTTCATAAGTAAAAATGAAAATAATGCTAAGCAGCATGCCAACCATTCTCCCCCAATGCTAATAGTGCCTTGGTTGAGAGAACATGTTTATACCACAAAAAAGAAAAGTCAAAGTTGAGACAGAGGAAGAGCTTCATTTTACTCATCTCTTCATCATCAGAACTCTGTAAGTTACACTTAATCACTGAACCCCCTGGTTTGGGGGACAGCAGACAAACAAACAACTCAGGAGAGTCCAGACCTTCAGCTATTTGGAAACAAGCTGAGTCCACTTTGGTGATCAGCTCCTCCAGGAGTCAAGATAAGGACAGAAGTTTCTTGCTAGGTAAGTCCCGAGTGCATTTGTTTCTATAGAACACTTCCTTGGAGACTCTGGTCTGGGCCCCATGAGTTGCAAGCAAGAGGTGATCAAACATACTTTGGAGAGGTTGTTTTTCTCTAGCTTAATATACAGATTTGCTCCTGAATCTTGAGTACAGTGGAAAACTGCTATTGGGGAATGAAAACATTAAAAACCAGTGATTATAAGCATGGTGAGCAGTGTTCATACTCTTTAAGACATGGTATGTAGAAACTAGGGTAACTGTATTTTCTACTCAATGGTTAATATTAAGAATGGTCACTGGGGTCTGCTGGGTGACCCAGACCACCTCGGACCTGGAAAACTTCATGTACATAGAGGATGAGAAGCACAAGAGATGCTGCTCTCAAGCCAGCACTGAAGTAAATAGAATGAGACAGGGAAAGGTGGAGAACTTCAGTCCTTCTGGGATAGTTTTTAGGAGCTGGGAGCAGAGTGTTGAGGCTGCCTTAACTTCAGTCTCAGAGAAGCATGTTAATACTGTTCCTTGTCTTCACCTTGTTCCTGCCTTATAATCATGTTGTTGGTAGTGTGGGAGGGCAGGAGTCAGTCACATTGTTGGTAGTATGAGACAACATGAGTCAGTCATGTTGTTGATAGTGTGGGAGGGCAGGAGTCAGTCATGTTGTTGATAGTGTGGGAGGGCAGGAGTCAGTCACGTTGTTGGTAGTATGGGACAACATGAATCAGTCATGTTGTTGATAGTGTGGGAGGGCAGGAGTCAGTCACATTGTTGGTAGTATGGGACAACAGGAGTCAGTCATGTTGTTGATAGTGTGGAAGGGCAGGAGTCAGTCACGTTGTTGGTAGTATGAGACAACATGAGTCAGTCATGTTGTTGATAGTGTGGGAGGGCAGGAGTCAGTCACGTTGTTGGTAGTATGGGACAACATGAGTCACTCATGTTGTTGATAGTGTGGGAGGACAGGAGTCAGTCACATTGTTGGTAGTATGGGACAACAGGAGTCAGTCATGCTGGCAGTGTGAGAGGGCAGGAGTCAGTCACATTGTTGCTGGTGTGGGAGAATGAAACTCATCCACATTGTTGGTAGTGTGGGAGGACAGGAGTCAAACTACTATAGTCAAGTTGAGTAAGGGAAAACTGCATCTATCCAGCTTGTTGGTCTTCCTAGGGGCACCTGGTCTCCCCCACTGCTCTCCACCCAAATAGCGCTCAATATAACTAGGGGTTATTCTTAGGGACATCTTCCTGCAGATTCTCCTGTGGCCCAAAGAAGAGCAACTACAGCAAGAAATGTCTGAGTCTATGAGAGACAGTCCCAAAATCAGGGTTGAAAAGAGGAGATGAGTTCTCAGCTGGTTCCCTTCTCTATTCTACAGACACTCCATATTATCATTGTCCCTGAGCACATCTAAGAGAAGATAAATTTGTTTTGTGGTCATAAGCTACTTTACAGCTTATTTTCAATGTTACGGCTCATTTTCAGACCACCATTTTTTTGTGAGTTGTTACCTAGAACACTTGTACCACTTGTGCCATGCCATTTGCTCAATGTAAAACTATTCTCTCTCTCTCTCTCTCTCTCTCTCTCTCTCTCTCTCTCTCTGTCTCTGTCTCTGTCTCTGTCTCTCTCTCTCTCTCTCTCTCTCTCTCTCTCTCTCTCTCTCTCTCTCTCTCTCTCTCTCTCTCTCTCTCTCTCTCTCTCTCTGTGTGTGTGTGTGTATTTGGGGGGATGTGGAGGAGGTCTATGCAAGAGTTCAGTGGAAGAATTAAATATTATTAAATAATAAGAATAACAATGAAACAATCATACTAAATCTAAAACCTAATGGCAGGTGGCCCTTATGATGCAGACCTGTAACCCCGCCATTTAGGAGGCTAAGCAAGGAGAAACTAAATTTCAAGGCCTGTCTGAAGTAAAGAGTAAGATCAAGGACAGCGTGGGCAACTTGGTGATATACTGCCTCAACGTAAGAGTTAAAAATAAAGGAGGCAGGTGGACTGATAACGTAATACCTGCCTGTCAAGCCCAAGGCTCTAGATTCAACCCCCAGTATGGCAACATAAAATAAATAAAACCTAAAGCAAAATAGCTCGTGCAATATCTGGCTTCAGAGCAATCCAGCATCCCTGAACCTTTCTTCATGGTCTGTGCATACTTTTCATCTCTTCACTTTCTCCTAGAAAGAATCACTATAGATTGCATGGTTGTACTTCTCCATAGTCTGGGACTCAACTTGGAGGTAAGGGATTTGAGAAACAATCAAGTCATAAGTATCCTGGCCGTGCTGGCGCTCTGTTCTTAGGATTCCAGCCTCCAAGACTGAGAATATTCAGCGCTTGTTGCTTGAGCTGTCTAGTCTATGTCAGAATTAAAAAAATAAAAAATAAAAAAAAAGAGCTCAAGCCAACTGAGACAGACAAGTCCTTCTGGTCCACTCACTGAGTCTGTTTCACTTTGGGAAACCTTTCAGCTGCTAGGTTTCCTTAGGCTCTAATTTTTTCCTCTCACTAAAGCAACCTTGAAGTCTGAGTTGCTTGGACTAAGGAGACTCGGTGCAGAGTCTCTGTGGAAGACAGGCTGGGTGGCAGGAACCCTTTAACGTGGAGGCGGGTAGTCTTTGAAATCCGGTCCTTTTCAAGTCCCCTTGTCATTTGTCCCATGTCATTATCTCTTGAACCTACTCCAAGTGGGCTTCGCTGCACATTTCAGCAGAACTCCTCTCATCACAGCCTGTGAGTATCTCCTCTGAAGGATGCCCAGTGGCCACGTTCCAGCCTTGAATCATTCTGTCAGCAGAATCTGCTTCTACTCATCACCTCTCGATGCAACATTTTCTTCTCCCCATCCCACAGACATTGCAGCTCCTATTCTTGCTCCATCTCAGTGATGGATGCCGATTCTTGGCTCTTCCTCGTCAATCTGTCCTGTCAACTGTGAGGTTCCTGGAGGCTTCGTCCCCACCCCCACCCCCATCTACCTCCATTTCTAGACATATGGAAATATTCTCAAGATTTCAGTACCATCCAGGCATGGTGGTTCATGCTTGTACAAGAGAGGCTAAGGCAAGGGGTTTGCCATGAGTTCACCCAATCTGGACTGATCCAACCTGGGTAACAAAGGGAGCATACCTACATACATACATACATACATACACACATACATACATACATACATACATGCATACATACACACATACATGCACACATACATACACACACATACATATATACATACACACACATATATATCTGTAGCCATTAGTGCATTTGAATACCACTGTACATCTCCCAAAATTTTACATCTAATCCTTACCTCTTCCCTAAAATATAGACTTAAACTTTGCCATTTAGTGTACAATTAACATTTCACAATTAAGAAGTTTAAGGTGCAACTCCTGGTGCAGGAAGATGGCTCCATAGCTTAAACCACTTGGCCCCAAACCTGATGACCTGAGGTTAACCCCAGAGGCCACATGATTACCACAAATTGTCCACTGGTCTTCACATGCACCTGTCAACGTAATTTTAAAAATTAAAAGTGAAATAAAATTGAACTTCAGATTAGCTCTAAATACTAATTTCAAAACTCCAAAATTTTAGATAAAAAAAAAAAAAAAATGTAGCAATCATCCATACCTCTCTCTTTTTCTCACATCCTACACACGATAGCTCAGAAACATGCCCAGAGTGAATGGCTTCTTAAGCCCTCCATCAAATGTATCTTGATGCATTTTTTATCTTGATCATTTCCCCTTAGAATATTGCAATAGCTTGTAATTGACCTCTCTATAGTTGATTTCCAATGAGTCCACCAGAGTGATTCCAGTCGTGCCACGCCTCTGCATTCCCACAGTGTTCCCATCCTGCTTAGTATAGAAAATGGGATAGTGGTGAGGACATCCTAGGATGAGAGAAATATAGGAGATAGGGAAATAGAAGGATCCAGAGGGTCCTAGAAACCTACAAGAAGAACACTATGATGGGCAGATGTGGGCCCAGGGGTTCTGCTCGATCTGTGGCACCAACCGAGGACAATTTGTGCAGTCATCATCAAACCCCTACCCAGACCTAGCCAAGGGACAGATTATTCTCCACAGTTAAGTGGAGACTGGGAACTGACTTTCACACGAACTCTGGTGTCCCTTATTTGGCCATGTCTCTTGAGGGGGAGGCCCAATGGCACTCGGAGGAAGAATAGCAAACTACCAAGAAGAGACTTGATACCCTAGCATCATATTCAAAGGGAGGAGGTCCCCTTCAGTCACAGTCATAGGGAAGGGGAATGGGGTGAAAGTGGGAGGGGAGGTAAGAATGGGAGGATGCATGAGATGGGATAGCAATTGAGATGTAATATGAATGATTTTATTTTTCAATTAAAAAAAAAACATAAAAAAAAACTCCAGTTCTTATTTTCTGACGTCACCTCTTGCCTTATCTAATTGGCCCCATATCTTCTTTCTCATCCCAACTTCATCTTCCACAGTCCCTCTAGCCTTGTTGCCTTTTCAGGAAGCCCTCAAATGCTCCTCCCTCAGGCTCAGGTTCCAAGTATGCCAAACTCACTGCTCCATTTGAAATTGCAACCCTCTCTCCACCAGACAGTGACTCTGCCGCCTCTGCATCGTTTTCCTCCAAAGGAATGCTTTGAAGAAACAGACACTCTTCTTATGCTTAGTTGTAGCTTTGGCTCTTTTCCTTCACTACAATGAAAAAAAAAAAACCTCCATGGTGGTAAATATTTCATCTTGATTCTCACTGAGAATATTGCATATACTACATAAGAGCCACTCAAAGCTTATATAATGATGAAGGATGACTTCATAATCAAAAAGGAAAACCGCTCACCCATGTGACCACACTTTTTCCATCTTAGGAAGGATGTGCCCTAGGATGCTGTCTCACAGAACAACGACAGTTTCCCTTTCTGGATCCACGCGATGCCCAAGCACCTGGGGACACACAAGCAACAAGGTCATTACAGGACCTGCCAAGAAAGCATCAGCCTCTACTGCTTCCATTCGAGAACAAAGCAAAACCAGAAAAAGTCCATTTCAATGACTCTTTTTCTTTGGACAGCTCATATCCATTAGCATGGTGTTTTCTTCAGTGCTCTCCAGCCCAGTGCTAAATGTTAGGAGGCCTCAAGAGTTCACCATTTCCGCTCAGACAGGCAATGTATGTGTCCTAGTGAGTTGGAGGTCACATTCCTTAATCTCTTTAAACAGAATTGGTTCATCTGCAAAAGTTAAACAATGCTACTATTGTGATGAGGTCCATGCTCTATACTGAGTCAGGATTTTATTTCCTTGAACGGAAGGAAACTTTTTAAAATTTTTTGAAACTCAGAAAATAAGAGACCACTCCAGGAAGTTTTCTCTCCTATTCCCATTCCAATTTTGTTACACAAAATTCAGATAGTGCTCTCCTTGCCCCTAGCTCTCTCTCCTAAAGTTTTCACAGAGCTTTTCTCTTCAGTTAGACCCAGGATTCTGAACTGGAGTGGCTCACTTGGTCAGAAAGAAGGGCCCTGGGGAGTGTGCCTGCAACCCTCAGGCAGCACAGACCTGAACTAGCAATTTCTTCGAAGCTGGATAATGATCTTGCCCTTTAATGGGACTCCCACTGGGAACAACGGACCAATGGAGACAGCCTGACATCCGCTCCTGTTTCTCTATTTCCATCCAGAGTGTGTGTTCCATCCTTTAATTAAAAAAAAATTTTTTTAAGAAAAGTGTGTGAATCAAACCAGTTATAGCTTTAGACCGAGAGATGGTCTGGGGACATTTGCAGACATTGCATGATCTTTCCTCCATTTTATATATGTATGGTCTATTTCTGAGGTAGGATGCACAGATCTTTAGAGTATCTTTCCCAAGAAATGAAGTAAAACCCCAACCAAACCAGAAAAATAAGAGAAACCATCATTAAAGCCTGTTAACACTGCTTTCTTCCAAAAAGAAAAAAAAATTACATGCAGAGTACAAGAAGTGGGCTTGGAGGCAGGAGGTGGGTGTTTAAATCCCACCAGGATTTTACACTGAAGGGAAAGAGCAGCCACATACTTCTTAGGAGAACTATGTTGCTTCAGCAAAATCAATTTTGAAATGTATACACAATGCTCTTACAACTTCTAAGCATGCACTTTAAAAAAAAAACCCTGCTGATTCTCTTCTGTCCCTTGCATTCATATCAAATTGATGGCTAATGAAATGAATTTTTAACCAACCTCTGGAAGCCCCCATTGCTGGCCCTGGAAGGAAGCAAGCATGATACAGCACCCTAGAAAAACAGAGTGGGGAGGATTCGTTCTCTCTGTACACTACCTCCAACACAAGACCATGTGGGCACATCGCCAGAGTAGCAGGTGTGCATCCAGCCAGGAAGACGTTGGTGAGCCACCGAAATGACCAAACTGTGTTTTAGCAGTACAGGAGCAGGTACCTAAACTGCAACGCATTCATGCCCTGAAGGAGGTAGATCTCTCTGTAGACATTTGTCCCTATTTTACACATCCATATACCTCAAATGACAAAATCACATACGCTTAATTTTATAATGAAGCTTTATGCTATAAAAACTACGCAGGTGCATAAAATATCTACGCTACATGAAATCCGCATGTATTTCATGTATCTAGTCATGCGTGGCACAATATTGTTTCAGTCAACAAAAGGTCATAATATATGAGTGGTCCTGTAAGATTATAACATGGGAACTGGGGGGATAGATCAGTCAGTAAAATAATCGCTGTACAGGCGTGAGGACTTGAGTTGAATACCTAGCATGCGGCTAGAAGGCTGAGCATGGCAACCTGTGTCTGCAGAGCTGGAGGAGTAGAGACAGATGGATTTGTGGAATTCACTGGACAGCCAGTCTAGCCGAACCAGTGAGCTCCAGGTTCAGTGAGAGACTCTGTCTCAAAAAAAAAAAAAAAAGATTAATAGTAATTGAAGAAGATAATGATATTGATCTCTGGCATCCACGTGCATATGCACACATTTATAAGTACCCCTGAATGCACATGGGCACACACATAATTACATATCCTGATGTTCAGTAAGGTACTGTCTGGATTAATGTAGGTATATTCTATTATGTTTGCACAAAAGCCCGGCAATGCATTTCTCAAAACATATTCCTCTTGGCTTGACACATGACCGCATGCTATGCATTCTTTGGTGCTTGGGTGAGAACTTCATGCATCGGAAAGATCATGATTCAAGTAGTTAAGTCACAAAACACTTGATGGAAATAGGGTAGATTTTCATGGGCTAGATACACTTATTTCTAATCTGTTCTTCATATGCGTCCTCCCCATTTTCCATTTCCCACGCAGCTGATGAAATGGTTGCAGATCATGACATATGAAGAAAGATACAAACATTACTTTCTGTCTGGGATAAAGTAGTAAGCCTTCAGAGCAGACTCCCCACCACAGCATGGAAGCAGCCTAGACTAGTGAACTGCTTAGCATGCACAGTGTGTGTATATATGTGTGTGCACATGTGTACAAGTGTGCATGTGTGTGCCTGTGTGTGTATATGTGCGTGTGTGCATGTGTGTGTTTACCTGTGTATGTTGGGAGAGAGGATTATTGTACAAATCCACTCTCAGGTGAAAGTTAGTTAATGTACTGTTTTAGTTGTCTGATGGAGAAGAACGAATAGCCACCAACACTGAAGCTAAAACCAACAACTGTTTCTTATATCACAGGTCAAAATCTTTGCAGTGGTTCTGACCCAGGATACTCATAGGCACTCCTGCACATCTCAAGTCTTGACTGGGGCTTGAACAATCGGCCTCAGTACCCACACACATGGCTATTGAAAAGTCTCTATCCATTCTTCAACTGAGGGACATTTAGTCTGTTTCCAGGTTCTGGCTATTATGAATAAGGCTGCTATGAACATGGTTGAGCATATGTCCTTGTTATGTGGTGGAGCATTTTCTGGGTATATTCCAAGGAGTGGAATAGCCAGGTCTTGAGGAAGCCCTATTTCCAGTTTTCTGAGATAGCACCAGATAGATTTCCAAAGTGGTTGTACAAGTTTGCATTCCCACCAGCAATGAAGGAGTGTTCCTCTTTCTTCACATCCTCGCCAGCATTTGTTGTTACTTGAATTTTTGATCTTAGCCATTCTGATGGGTATAAGATGGAATCTCAGAGTCATTTTGGTTTACGTTTCTCTGTTGACTAAAGACATTGAGCATTTCTTTAAGTGTTTCTCAGCCATTCAGTATTCCCCTGTTGAGAATTCTCTATTTAGTTCTGAGCCCCATTTCTCAATTGGGTTATTTGGTTTTGTGGCGTTTAATTTCTTGAGTTATTTATATATTTTGGACATTAGAAACCTTATTCATAATAGCCAGAACCTGGAAACAGCCTAAATGTCCCTCAGTTGAAGAATGGATAAAGAAACTGTGGTACATTTACACTATGGAACACTATTCAGCTATTAAAAACAAGGAAATCTTGAAATGTGTGGACAAATGGATGGAACTAGAAATTGTCATAATGAGTGAGTTAACCCAGAAGCAGAAAGACTCACATATACTCAGTTATAATTGGGCACTAGCCCAAATAACATGTCCCACAAAAGTCTTCACTTACCAGGAGATTGGGATAGATGTGAGGACATCCTACTGAGACTCTAGGTAAGAGAAATAGAGGAGACGGGAAAACAGAAGGACCCAGAGGGTTCTAGAAACCAACAAGTTTCTATATGATCATATAGTAAGGGAAGAGGTCCCCTTAGACCTAGGGGAGGGGAATCGGTGAAAACAGGAAGGAGGGAGGAATGGGAGGATGCAAGTGATGGGATAACAATTGAGTTATAATCTGAATAAATTAATAAAATTAAAATTAAAAAATAAAGTCACACCCTAGCACAAAAATAAACGAAAAAAGAAAGAAAAGAAAAGAAAAATCTCAGCTGCTTAGGGTCTCTTTTTTAGAGAAGAGGCATCACTGGCCATCTCACTGAGTTGCATATGGCTTGCTAGATTGTTTCCCCAAAGTGAGAGACATGAAAGAGAGAGGGAAACAGACTGAAAGAAAAATCTAGAATGACCACAAAATAGAAGCAAGAGTTGTTTTGTAACCCAGCCTCTGAAGAGCATTTCTCTTGTGCTTCCTTGTTCCATCTCGTGAAAGTCTGGCCCACGCCCAGTGAGATACAAAATGCCCAAAACACATGGCACCAGAAGCTACCTTACAGGACCACTCTTGAGGCCACTTCCTCTTCCAGTAAGACCCCACAGCTAACCCCAAACAGTATTTGAAACACTTTACAGAAAGCATCAATTACTTCACTACAATAGTAAAACTTCAAGTAACATTTTTATTGTAGGCGATCAACCCAGACTGGCCCTAGATCAGCTTCTAAATTATTCTATTTTCTCTGCACAGTCACAAACTGGCTACTTTTGCTCACATGACTCATCCTCATAGGGTAAGAAGGAAACAGAAGAAGAGGATAAGACAGGGATGAAAAAAGGAGAGGGAAAGAGTCCCTCCATGCCATTTTAGTCTGGATTGTTCTTGATGTTGAATCTAAGACAAAGATTCCAACCCTGGCAGCCAGATGTGGAATGTGATTCTGTAATACAGTGAGTGTTCTAGAACAGGAGCGATGTCTAGGGCAGCCAATTACAGAATGTATTTTTGGTGTGGCCAACACTGGGCTACAAGTGTCTCTATCAGGACTTTCTGAGGAGCCTTGTAAAATGCTTGTCATAGTTGTCCACTCAACAGGGGGAGGAATTTTCACCCTAGATCGAGCAATAGTTAAGGTGTCTCAGAAGCCTTTGTTCTCTGCCCCACTAGCTTATATTTGAATAAGTGTCCCCACAGACTCCTAGAACTAGGGTTTTAGAGAAGCCATGGGACAAGACTGAGACATACAGTTCTGATGCCCAGGAAGACCACATCACACAGCGCTGCACATATGGGCACAGGCTTACACAGAGGTAGTAGCCCTGACTGAGAGGATGAGGGGACGGTAAGGGAATATGCTAGAGCATCAACCACATGCCATTTTTCATAAAGGAGGAAGGTTATTCCTGAAGTCCTCAGCAGGAGCTTCCTTGTGTGAAGCCTCGTGGTCCTTATTGTCTACGGTGAGGTGACGTGCACTCATAAATGAAACACATCTGTATTTGTCATTTACAACCTATGGAGCAAAGAGCAGACTTTGTTAGCAAAATACAGGTGGTTTTGTATGTCTTGATCTGTGAGAGGTGGTGTGCATCACTGTCACTTTAAAAAAGGAAGTTTCTGTCCATTTTGTCACATTATGGTGGACCAGGAAGCAAAGCAGGAGAATTCCAGCAATCAGCCAGCTTTTCACACATTATATATAATGGCGTAATATGTGTATATGTGTATGTGTGTGTGTGTGTGTGTGTGTGTTTATAACAAAGTATTGTCATACCCTTGTTGTTCCTCTTCCAACAAACAGACTTCTAATTCTTTATACATACTAATATATTTTATATATAATGTTTATGTCTCCTTGTTTAATTCTCCTTGAAAAGAATCTCACCGAAGCAGCCTGAGTTGTACTTCAGTTTTTGTAAGCATGTTGAAATTCTGTGCCTAAGGAAGAAAACCACCAAGATGATGTTGCAAAGACTACTGGTCATCATTTAGCATCCTGTCTTCTTCCACAGCTAGGAAATAGTAGGATTGTCACACATCCTCCCAAACAAAGGACACAGTGTCCGACCTCCTGTGCAACTGGAGTGGCATGCGACTGAAAGGTGGACGACAGAATGCCCAGATTAAGTATACAGAGCTTCAGGGAAAGAATTAGAAGACTGCTTGGAGGGAGAGGACAGCAAGGACATGACAATGTTTTATTCTGCTTTTACTTTTTTTCTAAGCCAAATCCATTGCTTGAATAGTGTTTCCCTTTTGTCCTCAGATTAACCTTGAAGGGATATAATAAGAAGTTTGGAATTTTGATTTCTTTTTTAAAAAACACACAAATATTATAAGACTATGTTTTAATCTTAATCCCAGGCGTGGGGTATGGGGCTGCCTCACGGCTTCTGACTATGATTTGCCTCGTGCTCTGGAAGGGACGTGATTTTGCCAGCTGCGGCTAGCTTCTGTGTCATTGTGTCATGTTTGGAATTCTAGGGGATCTTCAGAGGGCACATAAGTGCTAGGGCCCTGAGAGGAATTGTGGGTTGCTGGTTGTTGCTGTTGGTCATGATTTGTTAAGAAGAAACAAGAAGAGGAAACACTTAGATATCCTGACAGTGAAGATCAGACTTGCCCTAAGGAGCTCAATTGCCCCTAATCTGCAGGAAGTAGTCTAAGGATAGCGACACCCTTTTCTGACCCCTGACGTCACTTAGGGATATTTTTCCTTTCCTTTCTACCCCCTTTCTCTTGTATCTAGTGTTAGGGGATTGAAAGGGAAGAAGAAAGGGGATGGAGAAGGCCAGAAGACAGAGAAACCCACAAAGTATCAAACGCCAGTTACAAGGGAAGGCCTTGTTTTCTGTTTTATAACCTAAGAACCTAACCCTGACTCTGCAGGCAGATGGTGACAGACTATTCCCGTTAGTCGCTGTCCCTGAATTTCAGGCTGTTGCTCTCATCCTCCCTCCCCGACCCAAAAGTGTCCTTATGGCGTTTTCCTATTTTCTAGACTCATCTACAGATGTCAACGTTGTTCACGTAGTGGGAAACCACAAAAACTTGTTGGGGGCAGTAGGCCATATGGCCAGTATTCAGCCATCTTGTCAGAGCCTACACCTTTAGGATTCTATTTCTCCAGCAGTTTGTCATTTACCAGAAACCAGCTGACCCTGTCGTGGTTTGGCAGTTAGACTAAAGATATGATTAAGATGGAGCCACCCTGTTGTGGTTTATTGTGAGGGACGGTCATTCTAAGACCCCCGTGCTCATAGTAAGAGCTACTCCTTTCTGGCTATAAACTAGCTTTTCCAGTAAGACTACTGGTAAAATCAAATTAAAGGCCAGCTGCTCACAAGCAGCAGTTCCAGGAACTTTTTTCTGACTAACCAGATCTTTTACAACTTTCCTCTTTCTCTGGAATTTCTCCCCCTTTCTGTGATTATAGCAGCTGTAAAGGTAGACACCTGCTAGAGCATTCCAGAGTTAGGTATCCATAGCAACCCTTGTTTATGCAAATACCCATGACCCTGTGCCTATAAAAACCCTGTGAATTTTTTCAATAAACAGGGCTTGATCAGAATCCAGACTTGCTCTCATTTCCTCATGTCTCCTGTCTCCACCCACCCCCCCCACTTGTCTGCCCCCTCCACAGGTACCCGTTGAAGACCCCATGGCCGGGACAAAAATTTAGTGCCTCAAAGGAGAAGATGGAGATTGGAGTACGTGTTTGCCCAGAGAGCTTTTTCTGTTATTGACTCAAGGTTAAGTCTAGGGAAGAAAAGGAGTGAGAGTAAGAGTGGGGCAGTTCAGATGTCACTACAGCCAGATACTGGGAGAAAATTAAATTGTGCCAGGTCTTTGTCATCACAACTAGCAGGCCATCTTCCCCAAACCCCAAAGCTAGCATTCCAATGCCTGGGGACAAGCATCCCTTTTGAAGAATAACCTATGAGGGTCCTATTTTCTGTTTCAAATGAGTTAGTTTATTAGGCATGTACCAAGCAAAAGTAAAACAACAAATAGCAAGTTAGCAGAGAGATAGGTCAACAGTTAAACACCATCCCATCAGCCATTTAAAATGCCCATCAGGCTGGGAGTGGTGGCGCAAGCCTTTAATCCCAGCACTTGGGAAGCAGAGGCAGGCGGATTGATGTAAATTCAAGATCAGCCTGGTCTACAAAGCCTGTCCAGGACAGCCAAGGCTACACAGAGAAACCCTGTCTCAAAAAACCAAATAAGTAAGTAAGTAAATAAATAAATAAATAAAGTCCATCAGTAATGGCTGGGAAGCCCCCACTGAGTTCTTGCTGGAGTCCTGGGCTGAGAGATTTCTGAACAAAATGTCTTCACCATGGATGAGCTTCCCATTATGGCTGCAGGTGTTTATACTATGGGATATACAATGGTAACTTTGATGCAAAATCATTTTCCTTTTATCTGTCCTCAAGGGAAGATACTCACCTAGAATTTTGGAAGATGTTCCCTTATCTTCTCCACATCATATAGACCCCACAAAAGCCAGTTAATATGATAACCAAGTGGCAGAATTATCCACTTTGGTATTACTCAAATCAGCCCGTTATCCTCTAGTTCTTAAATGCACATCTTGGAAGTGACTCGTTGTATCCCTACTGAAAGCACTTGAGGTCACACTAAAGACGTTTTTCTTTGCTACAATTTTAAACTCCTGGGAGGCCTCTTGAGCAGTTCTTCTGGGGAAAAGAATAACTTTCTTTCCCATTTCCTAGGTGTTAATTGCACAGTGCAGCTGCCTCTGAAGTGAAAATACAAACTGAAGCGGACAGCAGCCCCTTTCCACCGTCAGGTCCCCAATGTTGACGTCACACCCAGGAGTGGCTGCCTGGTAGTAATTACCCCTAGATCTGTTCAAGGCTGCTACTGGACGGCCACAGCACTGTTCACCTTCATCTTCACCGTAGCTCTTCCACATTCTGCGATAACCAGACCACTGGGACAGCAGGCTGTACCTCAAATATGATAGCTTGCCTCAGCCAGTCTGAGTGAGTCTTAGAGGCTTACCTCTTGCCTTGGGTGTCTGTTTCCTGATAAATCTGAAAAAAAGAATAAAGAAAGAAAATTAATATATTAAACAATGAACGTCTATAAGGAGTAAGGATGAAAAGAAATTCAAGGAGTTGCCTCAGTCTTTGGAATGAGGCTCTAAGAAACTGAACCTCAGAAAGACTTTAGTGAGGAAAAAAATCCAGTACAAAAACACATTGACAGAAAAGGCAGAATCTAGGAGAGAAAAAATTATAGCAAATAAGATAGGGCTATCAGGGAGAAAAAAATTGATGGTGCTGGAGATTTTAACTTTCTGAGATGCAGTCATCAAATTCTACTCCATTTTGACAGAGGGGGTTGACCATCTGTGTTCTTTTTAAGAGCTAGGTAAGACTCAAGTGAATCTAACAGCGTGGTAAAGTTGGCAAGTGGCTGTAAATCATTTTTAATCATTGCCATTTGTAAAATAATAGGTACTGTGGGAAGACACTGAGGAGTTTCAGCCCACCTGGGTAGCCCCCATAATTTCCCTCAGTTTCCCTCTGGAAACCCCACATCAGCAATGTAATTGTCTGCTTGGCTGTTTCCCTTCCGCCCCAGCTGGAGACAGAGAATAAGAACGTGGCATTCATTAAGTGTTCTCAGTGGAGCCCTGGGCTGGGAAGCTGGTTCCAAGATAAAGGGCCAAAGCACAGGCTGCAAACCTTGTCCTACCTCTTGCCTGACTGGGCAGAGAAAGGCATAGGACACTCCTCTCTTGCACCATCTTTCTTTCAGGGCGTTGTTTTTATCTCCTTCGTTTCATTTTGGCTTCCACTCTGATTTCATTTGAATGAGTTTACAAGTGGGAGGAGGAGAGAAACTTTCATTCAAAGAAATTGTTGTGTGGTGTTGTTTAACAATCACCAATAGTACTCTCCCCCTCCCAAGTATTGGAGTTTTTGTGGCACAGCAGGGAGGGGAAACTGTAATCAGGATATATTGTATGAGAAAAGAAGAATCTATGTTTAATAAAAGAGAAAAGAACAAAAGGAAAGTCTATCAAACAAATATCATTGGCCTGGAAAACAATAGAAGTAAACTTTGAAATGTGGTTTCTGTCAAAGGTACGTTGCTCTTGCAGCATCTTAGAATAAAAAGAAACCTGTTGTCAAATCATCACAAATTAAGTAAAAAGTTTAGTTGTGTGGTATTTGTCATAACTGCCAATAGAACAGTGAGGCCTCCAAGCTCCAGGTTACGCATCTGTAGATTTACGCATGTGTTTGTACAGAGCAGGTGCAATTTTCTTCATACAGTTATCCTCCTGTCAAACCAGAATAAAAATTGTTTACATGGCATTTATGTCACATAATTATAAGTCATCTAGAGATGAGTTAAGGCATAAAAATGAAATGGTTAGGTTACATGCAAATAAGTCTCTTTAAGTAAGGGACCAGAGAACCTGCCGATTCCGATACCCTGGGTTCCTGGAACCAATCTCCAGCAGATGCCACGAATGTCTGCTTCATTGTATTAATATGCACAGTGCAGAGATCCACTGCATTATTTATGGGCACTTTGCTATTCATAGTTTGGGCAGGGGAGCTGCTGCAAATAGCGCTGCTATAAAATTTCTTGTACTTCTGTTTTGATGAGCATTTATATACATCTCTGTTTGGTACATGTCTTAAAGGAGAATTGTTGGGACGTTTAGCTGAGTAGTTAGCTAGTTTGTTTCTAAGCCGTTTCCCAAAGCAGGAGCCCATAACATCCCACCAGCAGCAGCCAAAAGCTGTAGTTACTTGAGGACTCGCATGTTGACGTCATCTAGCCATTTGTAGCTCTATAATGGTCCATAATGTGTTTTATTTTGCGTTTTCCTGGTAACCAATAAAGTCAAGCATCTTCATTTGGCTTTTGGCCTCATTTTTGCTATTTCTGTCCATGACGTTGCCATTTATTCTGTCGGGATATGTATGTTCTTATGGTGGCTTGGCAGATTTTTATATTTTAAGGAACATGACCTCCTGTTGGAGATAAACCTTACAAATACTTCTTTCTACCACTTCACTGGCTTTGTCACCTTCTAGTGCTGGGTTTTAGTGAAGAACAGTCCTTCGTTTAATATGATTCAATGTATTGTTTCTTTTCTTTGCAACTGAAGTCTTTGGGGGACTTGCACAATAAGCATTTGCCCTCACAGACATGAAACTTGCGACTATGGTTTGCTGTGTTATCTTGCACCTAAGCTCATTGGTCTGCTGTCAGGTCTGTATCTGTAATCCATCTGGAGTTCATTTTGACTTCAGGGACAATTAGAAGAATAAATATTTTTCTTCCCTAATTTGGTCATCCAAAATACTATTCTTTCTGTCATCATATACAGTTTCACATCTGTTGCCATCACTGCACTGGATTTGTTTATAATTTTTAACCTGTGTATTTTTATAGTTGCATAAATCTATAATACCAGCATTTGGGAAGGATAGAGGAGAGAGAATTTAAGACCAACTAAAATCTCATGCTAAGTTCAAGGACTGCTCTAAGAAGTAAGATTCTGTGCCCCCAAAATAAAAATTAATAAGTAAAAAATGAATTTGTCAGAGTTCTTGTAAGATTATGCTTATAACATTCATTGTATGACTACTCTTTGCATACATTGGAAAAATTAAAGCAGGATGCAGAGCCTAAAACAATTCTTGAACTTTTCCCCAATTCAATCTGGCCCTTCAATATTTCAGCTTCTCAATTCAGAGTCATTAATGATTATTTCTCCATAAATTTGGTCCCTGTGCCATCAAGAATATTGATGATCCAGTAAAGAAATGTCCCGCTGCAGCAGGTTACCAAGAAGAGACTTGATACCCTATGAGCATATACAGGGGGAGGTAATCCCCCTCAGGAACAGTCATAGGGGAGGAGAATAATGGGAAAATGGGAGGGAGGGAAGAATGGGAGGATACAAGGGATGGGATAAACATTGAGATGTAACAAGAATAAATTAATTTTTTTTTAAAAAAAGAAAAGAAATGTCCCGCTGTTGTCTCAGGATTTTATTCAAAGGTTTGACCCTCATTCTGCACATTTTCATTTCAAAGTACAGAAAACTACACACACACACACACACACACACACACACACACACACACAACTTAGCAGTGATTGAAGGCACAACTTGTTTTTAGAACTGTTAAATTACTAGAGTACATGTGCCTTAAACTCAAAGAAGCATGCTTTTGGGGTTAGATCTTGTTTCTAGAAGTCTGTGACAGATCTATGTGATCCAGTGAGAAAAATGCTTCTTCCTAGGGAGAAAAAAATTCTTCCAACAAAGAGGAGAAAGCAAGAGAGGGGAGAGACTGAAGCCAGACAAGGAGGGGACCTCAGGTCCTGAGGCATGGGGAGGCAGCCTGCAGCCTTTTGTAGCACTCAATCAGTCCTTGGCTGCCAGCCATGTAGGGCAGAGTGGGTAGCACAACCCTGTGAAGCAGCAAGTTCTCAAAGAAGGGATTAGCTGAGATATCGCAGCATGAGCTCTCAAAGCAACTGGATGACAGGTGCTGAGTAAAGGGCTCAGCGGCTTGGCAGGAGTGTTTGCTATAGTCTTAGTGCCTGGGTGTGTGCTGCCTGTTTACACCAGCTGTTCTTTCTTCCCTTGGAGGTGAGGATGTCTTAAGTCCAAGAGGTCAATGTAGTTATTCAGGGTCACACAACTGGTCAATGGCAGAGTCCAAACACGTGCTTTCTGACTCCAGAACCATTGTATTGTAATTTGGATCTTAAGGGAGCCTCCCCCAAAGGTTCTAGTGTTGAAGACTTAGTCCCCAGCTTGATGCCAATGTGAGGTGGTGTGGGCATCTTAAGGCGTGTTGGTGTTCTAAGTCTTGTGGGTTGATCGGAGAAAGAGAGACACTGCTCAATGTTAAGGCCTTTGCTGGCAGCCTCTGTGGACTGATTCTCCAATAGCCTCATTAAAGCATATTTATTGATTGTTCCACAAAAGGTTTCTTTGGAGAGGCAGCCTAAAATAAGTTCCTCACAACAATGTTCCTGATCTAATCTATATGTTCCATGAAGGAAAACATCACCCGCCTGAAACTTTAGTTCTTATTGTGCACTGCTTGCAGTACAGGTGTGCCAGGACTGTCTTGTGACCAAAGTCATGCAAAGGCTACAAAACTCCTTCAGAAAAACAACTCTATAAGCCACAGAAAACAATCGTTGTTTTTCACAAAGATTTCTTCAAGGTCTAAGCACTTCTAGAAAACAACCATTCATTCTGATATCTACCCTAGATAGTGTGGAAAAACAACTATTTCATTCTAGTATTTACCTCTAAATCCGATTCTACTGGAATTCCGCTACAAGTCGTAGGGCCAGCAGTGGGTATTCAAGTCATTGAGGGATATGCCTTTTAGGCGTAGTAGGACTACTGCCCTTCATAGGTCTCTTTCAGCAGTAGATGAAGGGTTTTGTTAGTATTCATACATTCCCACCATGAGTCTGTTCCCATTTGGACTGCCAAAACCATGAGCCAAAATGTACCTTTTCTCTTTATCTGTAGACTCATTATGGGTATCTGTGATAGTGATAGGCAGCTGACCAACATACTTGGCTTTTTATCATGCTCTTCCATATTACTTCTAAATAAATGAAGCAGCCAACAATGAAGCTTTATGTATTGTACGTATGCCCGTGCATTTGGTTCTGACTAAATAAGCAAGGCAGAGAAATTATACTCATTTTTTCAAATGTTGGTGATTTTTCCAAACCCAAATTTCATTCAGTTTTCCTATCTCATCTTTGGAGACAAAGGAAATTCAAGAAGGCAACTGTTCTACCTGTTCTGTGTCATTGTTTTGCCCCAACCCGCTTTGATAACAGAAACCAAGCCTGTGATTCAGGATCATGGAGGGTCTTGGTAATGCACGCAAGTGATTTTCTTATTGTGACATGGTTGCTTTGATTCTTGTGGCATTGGCTTCCATCTACTACCCCCTTTGATGTACAAAACAGCTAATTTCTTCTCCATTTCTCCCACAGCTTTCGGTTGCGTTTTTAGAAACAGATAGCAGAAAGTCTAGGGTTGCTTTTGAGTCTTCTCAGATGAACCCTTTAATCTTATATTAAAATTCTCCTACTTTCCATATTTACATCCAAAGGAGAAGAGCAGCTAGAGATTGCCTCTGGAAAAGAGATTTCATACAGTGCTGGCAACTTGTCAGGTCACCTTGCAAGAAAGCCCAGAAACAGTTACAGCAAAGCCACACCCTGACCTGGACTGCTGAATTGCTCAGATATCCAACCTTCCATTTAGAGCTCACATTACGTTCCCCAGGATGGACTGGAAGGACGGTGGCTGTCAATCACTAGGCCTATTTGTTCCACTTTCCAATGTGGCCATATTGAATGAATCTCCTTTTTCATCTTCTCACTTGTATTTGTTCATTTAATTGTCCTAGTGAGGAAGAGTGGATGAATCTGGCTTATTAGAATTTCCACAATTTCTGGAAACAAAAATACCCGGGGCTATTTATTTGAAGGCCATAAAGGTTTAGGCTGTAAGTCTGGTTCGTTGCTCTTTTTGGCATTCTCTGTATCAAAGGAATGGTGCTCCTTCGTTGACAGTCTTCGCAGCAAATATTATTAATTGTTCGGGAATTCTTGATTCTTAGCTGGTGAGAAGTTTCGATCAGACTTTCCTCCTGCAGCCTCATAATTTCCCCTGTCTTCCTATTCTATCTCAAGCAGATAGCTGGATCTCCCCAATTCGTAAACATTAACACAGAAGAATAAAAGGATTGTTTCCTCTAGTGTGAGTAAAGAGAATACGGTTCAATTTCTTTTTCATGGAAATTCAAATGCATCTAAGTACCTTTCTTCTGTAGGCTAGGCTAATAAATGAATCTCTTCAACCCACGAATTTTAAATAATTCCAATATCCACAAAGTACAAAACAAATTGCTTTCCTAAAATTTTTCCTCTTCTATCTTTCTTCAGCTCTGTGAGAGTGGGTGGGTTGGGTAGCATCATCTCTAGAGAGTGACACAAAACATGGTGCTGGGGCAGCGAGTGGTCCTGCCCCTAAGCTTCAAGTCCTATGGTCTTTTCACCATATCGACATGATGTATAGAAAAGCATCAGGATTCAGAATCAGTGCGCCTACCTGTGACTCTCAAGCTTGGGCACATATTGAGATCTGTGATGACAGTTACCTCACCCTCCGTGTTTACAAGCCTGATGATACTGGTTGGCTTTGCCAACAACACTGTTCAAACTAATTTCATGCGGCTTATCCTTCCTGCCTCCCTAGCTCTGTTTGTTTTTGCCTAGGTCGGCTCACTAGATGCCTATTCCTCCTTCTGTTAAGATAAAATACACAGATGGCTTGTCTCTTTCAGCTGGGAAGGGAGTAAAATAAGACTGAAAGTCAAATAAAGTAGAACAAGAGGAAAATGAGGCAGAAAACCTTTTACCTATTATCTACACTTGAATGGAGACTGCTTGTGTGATAAAAACAACTCTAAATAGCTTCCTTAACTCCTGGTAAACAGTAATGCAAGACCATTTTAGTAAAGGGTTGAAGATTTCAGGAGTTGATTCTGAGTAGGAGTCACATGCAAGGAACAATATGGCAGTTATGGGAAATGGGTTTGATGAGCCAGCGTTTATTCTTGCAAATCCTGACTTAGCTTATGACAGGTACTGAAAAACAAGTGTGTGCCGTGTTTTAACAGCACAATGAGTGCTTATCATAAATCAGTGAACAATGAAAAATTAAAATGTCACCCTCAGAAATGTGGCAAACTACAAAATAATGAAAGGTTCTGTGTTATAATGTTACCGCTACAGAAGAAGTAGAGCAGGACACAGGAAGGGGACACACAGGAACTTACAGTGCTATTTTAAATAGATTGTGGGTGGAGCTCAGCAGGAGACTGATGGATACTTAAGCAAAGAGGGAAGGAAAATGAGGTGATTTGACAGAGCAAAGAAATGGGACAGCCTGAGGCAAGTGTGTGTGTTTTTATAGACTTGAAGACTAATAAGGAGGTTAATGTGAGGAGGGAAGGAAGAAAGTGGGGGCATGAAAAGCCACTGAATGGGTTTTAAAGAATTGGTACTTTAATTCAGTGGGAGCCATGTTCCTTTTGAGGTCATGAGAAGGTAGGGTTGCCTGGAGTCACTCTGTAGGCCATGGCAAGAAAGAACACCAGCAAAAACATTGAGGAAGAACGAAAGTTGAGGCCAGTCTATAGAGCACCCCAGTTGATGGGTTCTTAGTCTTTTCTACAGTAGTCTAGACATCACTAATAAAACTTGTGTTTATTAGTCACTTTGTAAATTCTACACCGTGAAACATCAGCTTGAAAACCTGGGGATACCTCAAATTCACTGCTTTTGTCTTTGAGGTAACAGAGGAAATACCAAGAAAAGGTAGTTTTTGCAGTGTTTTGTTTTGTTTTATTTTTAGTGTTGTTCTATCATCTTGATCTAGAAATTATGCTCCTTCTGGGTAACACTGTGGTGTGTGTCGGCCACAGCAATAGCTGGGTAGAAAATTTGCAGTTATCAAATCTTACTATCGACAGACCTTAATAGTCAAAGTCCTGGTAGCACCTCATCTACTGCTTATGGTGTACAAAGTATCTGTAAAAGTATCCACAACATCACTAAAAAGATTGCTTAATCTTAAAGGACTTAGAGGCTAGCAATAGAAGACAGAGCTAGAAATAATAAATAACTCTGAAAAAGAAAAGTGCTGAGCGCAAGAAGTGCGTGAAGCACATGCTACAGGAATTCAAGTCTGCATGACCAAAATAAAAGGGGTCTTAGATGAGGCGCCATCAGAGTTCTACTCTCGGTAAGTGGAGCTTGAGGGAATAGGGGTGGTAAAACATGATCCCAGATGTGGTGGTTTAAATAAGAAATGCCCCCCCCCAGGCTCAGATATTTGAACATTTGATCTACAGTAGGTGGCAATATTTGGGAAGTTTGTGGGAGATACAGACTTGCTGGAAGAAGTCTTTGTGGGTGGGCTTGACGCCATTTTCTATTTGTCCTTCCTGCTTCATGTTGTGGTTGAAGATGCGATCTCTCAGCTTCCGGATCCTGTCAACATGTCTGCCCTTTCTGCTGTGCCCACTCTCACTACCACAATAGACTTTTTTATCCCTCTGGAACTGGAAATGCCAATAAACGCTTTCTTTTATAAATTCCTTTGGTCGAGGTATTTAATTAAAGCAACAGAAAAGCAACTAATGCAGAAGTAAAGGAAATAGTTTGATCTCAGGAATAAATACTGGCAATAAAAAAGTAGGTTCAAGGATTGGAGAGGGTTTGGGCGGCTTAGTGGTTTTTATCAAGAAAGCAGGTTGGTATGTGCAGGGAAGCAAGAGAGCATAGGATGGGGGAAGAGACTAGAAAGTCAGCTAGGTTATAGTCATGGGACTCTTCACAACATTTCACTGAGCAGTGAGAGGCCAATAGTGACATTTAGAATAGAGAATTATAAAAATCATATTTCAGAATTCCAGGAATTATCTGGAAAATGGAAGGTGAACAGAAAAACAGAACCATTGAATTCTGTCTTTTTATTTAAGAATGGTTGCTGAGACAACCAACCCCTTAAGACATGAAAATCAGGAGACTAGGTCAAGGGGTATCATGCAGATAGAATATATGTAGACTACAAATATCATGCAAATGAGAGAAGAGAGGGGATTGAAAAGCATGCAAAGGAACCATAGAACACTGATGCCACTAACAAGCTAATAACCGCAGTGGGTGTACTAGACCTTGTAGAGGGGTCAGGAGATGGTCAGGGTTTTCCACACATGAAAATTTTTTCACTTACTATCATGTCAATGTTTTTCTACCACATTCATTAATTTTTCCTATGGTGCTTTAGAGTAAGTTACCAATGAGTCAATGAATAGAAAGAAAAGGCAAAAGTGGGAAGGGCCTGTGAAAAGAAAAAAAAATGTAATCAGACCTAACAGTGTATTTAAGGAAGGATTCAGAAACTGGGCAGCTTTCAGAACCTGGAGTCCTGAGAGCTCCACCCAGCAGCAGGAACAGGAGCTACTACAAGTTGAAAAGAGAAAGAAGAGACCTCATCTAAGGGGCCACAGATGGGCATTTGCCTTGTGTTGGGCACAGTAAGATGTGAGATTTGCCTTCTACGGGCTTTGATCTGTGATGTGGTTATATTTGGTTGAAACTTGTGTGTTTGTTGTAACATGAGCTAGTTTATGCATGGATCAAAATGCAAGACAACCTTCAGTTCAATGGATTTCTGGTTATTTAATTTAATAGGCAGGACAGGTAAGAGGCCACACATGTCTATAAACCTATTAAGATCTCCGTTGCCACTAGAAATGTCCTAGGCAAAAAGGCAGAAGTCCGGAGTCCACAAGGCAGGCTGGGGTGTCTTCAACTGCTAATCCAGTAAGCTGGGGCAGTAGGTTCATCTTCCCTGACCTGCTCCATGCTGCCACCTCAATGAAGAGCCAGGAGTGCGAGCGCTTGTGGACCCCCAAGGTGACACCTATCTTGGACCCACAGCTTCTTTGTTCCTGCTAAAAACCCATTTTCAGCCAGACTTTTTCTTTACACATACGACATTTTGTCATGTATTAAACGTATAATAATCTGCTGCTAACCTGCGCTTCCGGTTTACCCAGGTAATTACTTTTTATTCCTTCTCAAGTCTCTGATGGGATCAAAGTACAGATACATTAGTTTTACAATTAAGCTTAATTGTTTAGGGGTTAAGAAGTTTTTAGGTCTAGATGTTTTAAGTTGATAGGGACGAGATTCGATAGATAATGATTTCCATTCAGAATTTTAGACTTATTACGATAGGAAAGATATTTTCTTCAAGGTTGCCAAATTCAAAGAGCCAAAACACTATGAATGTAACATTTTATAACTCCTGATTGTTTCATGGTTCTTCTTGCTGTATGTAGTTTATTGTATTTATGTGTAATAAGATGAATGTACATGTAAACAAATAAATAAATAACTTTTTTAAAAGTATAATAATCTTTATTTTTAGATATTTTTAAACATCCCATCATCTGTAGGAAATAAAAAATAAATACGGAAAAACGATTTCCCCAATACTAGGTACTAGAAAAATGCATAGAATAAGGAATCCAAACAGTGCAATATCCTTGCTGTCTGTCTTTCCCCCCCCCCCTTTCATCATAGAAGAGAGACGTGAAATGAACAGAGAAGATGAAGAACTTTCAAGAGGAAAAAGAGTGAGTTGGTTAAAGGAGGATGGAAAAGCAAATCAGAGAAGTGGGGCAGGGAGATGGCCGTGCTAAGTGAGTCAAGCAAAGAGCAAATCCATAGGCGGCTGCAGAAGAGAAAGGTGGAGGGAGGAGAAATGAGGGAGAAGCTCCATATAAGGAAGGGGAGGGGGCGGGCACTTCCTCACTCCATACCCATCTGCTTTGCAAACCTGGGTGGGTGACAGAGTTGGGACCTGTGTCTCTTTTTAAGTGGTACCTGGATTTAGACAAGGCCAGCATTACTGCTGTAACAGCATCTATGTTTTCCACTGTACGTTTGCTTCTCTTTTCTCAACCACCTTAAAAAGCCGCCCTGTCTCCTAATTCTTCACTGGGCCCTCTTCACTGATATTTTTGGCTGATTCCTTTGGCCTAGACCTGGGGGCAGTCACTTTAGGATCATCTATACATGTGATTGGGAAAAACAGTCAGACATATTAGGACCCCCTTGTCACAAATAGAAGATACAAAACACAGAAGCCTCCCCTCCCCCACCCAACCCCACCCTCCTCACTCTCTCTCTGTTCTAAAAACTGAGTACTTATAGCGTCCATCCACAGTGGCTACCCAGGGGAAGACAGTAGGTAGCCGTTAGGAGACCCCCAAGGCCAGCTGTGGCCCTTCCCTTAGCCAGATGGCTACTGAGGTCCTTCCTAGGACCAGAATGAGTGGGCTATTGCCCTTAGCAGTTCAGGCCTGACTTCCTCGGCTATAAGATGAGGATGAGGATGAGGAGGAGGAGGAGGAGGAGCTTTTGCTAAGATCCAATGTAGAAGAACAGCTGAACATGCTTTATATACTGAAAGTCTCCTGCCAAGGGTTAGATTGTATTCCAGAAAAGCATCAGGAAGTGGCAGAGCGAGACTCTTGTGCTGCCTTTCTGGCTGCATTCAGACAGGACTATATACCATTTATTTCAGTTTAATTCAACGAAAATGAGTTTCACGGCCCTTAAAAACTAGATAACTATTGTGCATCACGAACTATTGATTTTCTTAAAGATATGCTCTGTGGTATTCCCTAGACAAGTCAATCCCTTTTCTCACTACTGTGCTATTTTAATTGATCCAATTATTGTTATTATAATTACTATTATTATTATTATTAGTGTGTGTACGCGCACATGTGTGTGTGTGAGATAAGCTTGTGCACTCATGGCATGATGTGTATGCATAGGTCCAAGAACAAGTTTTGGGGAGTTGTTCTTTCCTTCCACTGTGAGTTCGAGGGGTCCAAGACTAGAGTAGTAAGTATTTTTACTCACTGAGATACTTCACTCTCTCTCTCTCTCTCTCTCTCTCTCTCTCTCTCTCTCTCTCTCTCTCTCTCTCTCTCCCCATCTGCCACCGGCTTATGCTTTGAATGTTTAGTCCCTATCATGTGGTGCTGTTTCAGAAAATCTTTGAGAGGTAAGAGCTAGAGCTAGCTGGAGGAACCAGTCATCGAGGGATGTTCTTTAGTGGCACAGTGTCCCACACTGCTTCCTGTCTCAGTGACTGCTTCCTCCCCGCTATGCCACCCCACAAAAGTGGCGTGAACCCATGAACCCTCTAAAACTGTGAGTTAAAACAGCACCTCCCCCTGACACACACACCTTAAATGATTCAAAGTAACAAACTCTGATACATTCTCCTACCTAGATTAAGCCCTTTGACAGTTTATAGGTTGATTTGTGGATTCTTCCCATTCTTTAAGACACTCCCTTTACAGCCTTCCATGTTGGACCACTTGCACTATAGTATCATTGGGGATAAGTGTCTCTCCTGATAGCTTTGCTTTTTAAACAAGCGGCTTAGTCAGCTATAGCAACACTTAACAAACATGGGCGTGGGAGGCGGGGGGACGAGCCAAAGAGATGGCTCAGCAGTTAAGAGCACTGACTGCTCTTCCAAAGCACTCACCTCCCATCACTAGACTCCCACATACACCCCCACAACCATACTTAACTCCACTGCCAAGGGATCAGACATCCTCTTCTTGACTTTGGAGACGCCGAGCACACACGGTGCACAGGCATGCATGCAAGCAAAACACCCACATGCACACAATCATAACAGTTTTTAAAATGTAAAAATTAATGCAAGGAAGAGACACGGACTGGGCGACAGCAGCATAGGGCAGCAATGGAGGTGGAAGCATCACCCTCTTGTGGAAACGCTCGCTCCAGTAATGTCTCCTTGACCCAGGCTGCTGGCGGAGCCTACCTCTGACATCAGTTCTTTTGTGACAATTCCTTTTGTATCTTCAGTTACCCCTCCAGACCTTTCTACTAGGAAAGCCCTAGCCCTACTTGTGGGGGCAGAGGGTTGCCTAGACACCCATCTGCACCTCCTTTTCTGTCTCTTTGAATAGCACCAGGCTGCTGTGAACTAACTGTAGCTTCCAAATGCATGAAATGAAGTGGTGCTGGGGAAGGGGGGAGGGGAAGGATGGCTTGATTGTTACTCTGATGAGAGTGCAATTTTTTTCTAATGCATAGAGCTGCAACAAGCATTTGAATGCGTTACATGACCTTCTTTCCGATGCGTAGGACAATATAATTAACTTGCTTAGCAGCCTGGCTTCCCCTGAAAAAGATTTAGAACTCCGGTCTAGGGCCGTATTTATAGTCCTTGGAATAGACAGTTGTTATTTTCCGTGAGAATTGCAAGCATCTTTATGTTTATTTTAAGCTGTCTGTTCTATGAATCTATAATTCTTTAAGTATTAGTTATGGCTTATCTGGGACTTAAGAGGAGGAAAGAGGGTAGTACTTGAAAATGTGTTAAATAATGTAAGGTGTAAGCTCCAGCTGGGGAAAGAAATTGTAAAGCTAAAGAATTCAATTTAGTTTTTAAACTCCCTCTGGGCTATGTGACCTTCCAGAGCCTTTGAGGAATGCTTCCGAATTCCTGCCGGGTTGAACCAGATTTTTTTCCCCAACATTGTTTGAATTAAGTAGAGATGGGGTCCCCAGGATTCTGTAGACTATAGCTATGCAGTAGTTTTCCCCCAAGAAATATCATCTTGATCCTCCTCAAAATGAATGCTCTCAGCCTGTCACAGAATCCCAAAGAAGCCACTCTACCTCAACCTAGTCTCTTAATAGAGTCCCGTTGACCCATTGTCCATTATTATTAGAGCTTCAAATTTTTAAGCTCATTAAAAATTTCTGTACAGTCTTCCTCCAAGATGCCTTAAATGACCTGGAAGCCAATGTCACATTCTGACTTCAGTTGGTTATCTGGGAAACTCCCAGCACAGCAAACTGAGGTCAAATAAATTCTTTCAGACGGTAGTCTGGAAAGCAAGGAGAAACTGTTCCACCCATGGGGTTGGCACAGCAATTTGGCACCTGCCCTCCATGCCTAGCTAAGTTGTGCTGCCCGGAAAGATGCCCAATGGCATTCCCAGAAGTGGAACAAACGCAGTGCTGTGCTGCTGCGTTTAGGATGCAGCTGTAAACACCAGCCTATAGAAAGAAGGAAAAATATTTTCAAAGTAAATGGTAACTCCTTGCTCGCAAGCACAGACCCATGACCTATAATAAATAACCTATACTGCTGTCATAATTGTGCCAGTGCTGTATGAAGCATACCAAGTATGTGCCCATTCCTTACCTTACGCAGGCCTGAAAGGCAACCTATGAGGGCAGATGTTTGGCCTCTATTTCACAATGGAGGTTTCCAAGGTCCCTGTCAGAAGATAAAGCTGGGTTCAATACCAATGGCTTTCTTATTATGGCTCTGTGGCTTGTGGTTTATTATTCTGCACTGATACCCAGCCTTTGAACTAATCTCCTTAAAGGAATCTAGAGTCAGAGGAAGGAATGCTTGGCCACACCCCTCTGCACAGAGTTAGCTAAAGGCAGGCAGAATGTGGGCTGCTGTGAAGTATAATTCTAGATGTTCAGAAGGGCATTTCGACTGGAGGAGTAAAAGATTCAATGCCTGCCCAGGTAGGTGCTGGGAATTCAGCACGAGCTAGGGCTAGCAGAGAGCTACCAATGTCATGATCAGTCAAACTGTGATCAGTAGTTTCGGCACTCATTTTAGTATTCCTAAAAAACGACGTGGCCAGGAAGACTGTCTGCTTAGCAAACAGTGTGCGGCAGAAAAGGGGCTGGAGACAGCAGCATGAAAATGAGTGGGGTCTGACTGTCACATGAACTCTGGTGCCTCATATTTGACCATATCCCCTGGATGGGGAGGCCTAGTGGCACTCAGAGGAAGGACAGCAGGCTACCAAGAAGAGACTTGATACCTTATGAGCATATACAGGGGGAGGAGGTCCCCCTCAGTCACAGTCATAGGGGAGGGGAGTAGAGGGAAAGCGGGAGGGAGGGAGGAATGGGAGGATACAAGGGATGGGATAACAACTGAGATGTAATATGAATAAATTAATAAAATATATATTTTTAAAAAATGAGTGTGTCAATGTGAAAGAAACCGGCTGGCAGAAACTAGAAATCTTTCCCCTTCTGGGCTACATGTAAGGCAGTGCATGCCCCAAAAATGCCAGAGGGAAGCAAACTTGGGGGCGTGGGTTGCGGGTTGCAGTGTAAATGATCTATAAACATTTATAGCCTTGCAAGCCACAGCCTTTTGAGCCCTTCCCAACTCTTAGCCCACCCCTAATCTCAGGAGTGCCTTCCTTTTTTTTTCTTTTTCTTTCTTTCTTTCTTTCTTTCTTCCTTTCTTTCTTTCTTTCTTTCTTTCTTTCTTTCTTTTTTCAAGACAGGATCTCTCTGCATAGCCTTGGCTGTCCTGGACTCACTTTGTAGACCAGGCTGGCCTCGAACTCACAGCGATGCATCTGCTTCTGCCTCCTGAGTACTGGACTAAAGGCGTGCGCCACCATGCCTGGCTGCCTTCCTTTTCTTAACACACTGGGGATGCTTCTATCTACAGCCGTGCAGCCCTCGTGATGCCAGTGCTTTGTCCTGTAAGCCTCTGGAACCTTCAGCAGAAGCTTCCAGATTAAGAGACACACCCCTAACAGTTGGACCAGTCACGTGAACTAAGCAGATGCGAAGGCAATGAGAATTCTATTATTTCCTTCTGATCTTATGTTTACGTGTACAATAAAGGCAAGCCAAGAAATTTCCACTAAACCAATACCTAGAATTTTACCGTTTAGAAATTTTCAGATTATTTTGGGTAACTGTAATATTAGCTGAAGGCATGCAGGCAATTGCCTGAAAATACTAAAATTTTGTCAAGTATAGTAGGCGTACAGCAAATAGCAATCCTAGATAGCTGAATTTTCGTGCATTCTATAATTGGCCCCCAGATCAAGATCACTCTGCCCTGGGGCCTCATCTATCCTTTCTTTTATGTCTTCCCCTGAAGGGCCATCTCTATTTTGACTTATAGACTTATGGTTTCTTTCTCAAATATAAACTCGTGTTAAAATAATTCATTTTGAATCACTTCTCATCTGTGTGAAAAAAGGAAGATTTCAAACAGTTACAAACTTACAAAGGACAGCCGAATACCAATTCACCAAGCTCTGAAGCACATAAGACCCATTTTCTAGGGCCTTTTATATTCTTCCCAGAGACCCAGGGCATCAGGCCTGACACCTGAGTCTTCAGCTTCTCAGAAAGAATCCTTTTCCCAAGATGATGAGCACTGGTAAATATTTCAGATGATTTCGGAACGTACTTTTACAATCTCTCCTAGAAGCTAAGTCGAGCGCTCTCTCTCTCTCTCTCTCTCTCTCTCTCTCTCTCTCTCTCTCTCTCTCTCTCTCTCTCTCTCTCTCTCTCTCTCTCCATTTGTGTCTCCCCTTGTCCTCGCTGTTGAAATTCTGATCTATTGTTCAGTGTCAGGATTATTCCCCTGTCAAACCCAGAGCTATACATATGTTTTGTGAAGAAAAGTAGTTAGTATTCAAGGCACTGGGAGAAGCCCTTTCTAAATGAAATGAAATTTCAGTGTGGTTATATAATACCAAATCAGATTGTCTGATTTTTAACAGAGATTTGGTTAAACTCAATTTTATATGTAATTTTCTATTTGTAGAAACTAATAGAAGGAAATTGTAATTGACATGAGAGAGAAGAGCCTTACAGTTTGTCATACTCTGTTATGCCTTAAGACGATAACACTGATTTCATGCTCCGCTATTTCATTAAAGTTTCCTGCTGTCATTAATGCTTTTATAATTAAAATAACCTTAAATTTAACTCAGAACAAAGCACATATTTACAACTCTACCCAAATACTTATACTCAGATTTTCCCCTTAAAGGGGTGTGATTAACCTTTCCACCAGAGCCCGTATTTGATTTAGGCAGGCAGGCAAAGACAGGGCTTAGTCAGTGGGAATTCTAAATAAAATGTTTCCCAGTGAGTAGGATTACATATCAAATAAGGGTTGTGTGCTCTTCGCTGTTTCTTTTAAATTGGTCGGTTATCGGGGGCTGTCTTTCCATTTTCACTGAATGCAGTGTTAACTCTTTTAAAGTTGACATTATTGTGCATATTTGTTTTAGTATAATTTATATTTACACATATATGAATAAATGTGTATTTTCTTTCTCATTTACCTGGGATATTTCCTTTATTATAAGTATACATATATAAATGTCTACTGCAAGTGTGTGAAAATATATATATGTTTTCATATATGCATAAATGATTGCAGATACAGCCCTCTCTATCTGTGTTGTATTCCTTTGTTATAAATTAAATTCTTTATATGAGCAGGTGTAGACATGTGAGTCACGGAGAGCAGCTTCTGATTCAGTTATCTGAATTTTTATGCCTTTTCAAAATAGCTTTGTAAGTAACTTTGATATCAATTAAAACTAATAATCACTAACATTTATTGCTAAGCGCTAAGCATGTTGCTAGTGCCTCAGTCTGTACAAACACAAAACGGTTGCCATTATTACAAGCCCCATTACACACACAAGAACACAAAAGACTTAGAAAATATAAGGACCTTGGCCAAGTCCCACAGTTACACATGGCAGAGCCAAGGCTCAAAATCAACATTCCTAAAGACAAATGCTTATAATTATCAACTCTGCTAGCCTGCCAAGCTCTGTGCAGTTCAGGGCTACCCTCTGTTCTCCACACTCTCATTAGCAACTCTTTGAAAAGGTCCTCCTCATTTACTTTAGAATTAAAAAGTAACATCTCCAAATATCATAACTGGATTTTGACTGGAATTTCATTTGACCTACAAGAAGTATTTTGGGATAATAGATTTTTTTTTCATAAATATTTCTTCTTCCCATGTGTTCTCTTTAAGTCTCATTTTAAATTCCAATAAAATATTCTTTTTCACAAATAGGTCAGAAGTCTTTTTCCCATGAATACTCTTATCTAATCTATAATTCATTTTCTACTGACAGAATGATCATACTGTATTTTAGATATGTATTCCAGAATCCATATGTTGGAAACTTAGTCTCCAGAGTTAAATGCTGATGGTATTTGTAGGTAGGAACCTTTGGAAGGTGGCTGGCCATGAAAGGTCAACAAGCAAATGTGGATCAGCGCCTTTGTTATTAAAGCAAGCTCTGCCTGGAGAAGTCCTTAGTCTCATGCACAAAGCTCTCCACCTCATTGTATTTAGCAAGAAGGTCCTCACCCAGGTGCCAAGTAGAGGCCAACAACATCCTCTTGGGACCATCCAGGCCCCAGAACTAAGACCTAAAACAAACCTCTAGTCTTTATTATCTACCCAGCCCCTAGCACTCAGTTACAGCAATCAGGAAAGCAAAAGGCCTAAATGGAGATCAGCCGGTATAGTTATGGTCACACATCACATGAGCCTGAGGAGTTACACTTATTACAAGCTAATAAGCCATCCTGTAGCTGGGTCATGAACACTGGAAATGAGAGGCTCTTGAGTAGAAGAGAGAACGTTATTGTTTACAGCAAAAGCCATAAGCAGAGTGCCAGAGTGGCACGCGTGTGAGCGCCCCATCTTCCTATGCAGTGAAGTCAGAGAACCATCATGAACGCTTCCACATGCAACAGGCTGCAAATACAGCCTGAACTTGGCGGGGCGGGGGGCTCTCCACTTATGTAGGGAACAGAAGCAAACGCGTGCTTTGCTTGAATGGATATCACCTCACTTTTCAAAGATGACTTTGCAAGCATAACTTGAGAGATGACCAGGTTAAGAAAATAATCAGGTTAAGGTCTTGGGTTCCTGTCACATCCAGTAAAAAACACAAATGGCCACTTTGAGAAACAAACAAACAAACAAACAAAAGTCCCTCAGCAAAAGTGTGTGTGAAGGAGGTTGAATTTTATACATTTGTCTTGTATTCAGAGAACTTGCTGGAATCATTATTTGGCATAAGGTATACTTACCACACACCCATGGTATATTCAGATAACCAAAATTATCTATATAGTAAATTCAGTCTTTTCAACTTCAACCTTGCAGTCATTCTACTTTCAAATGATACTATTTCTCTTTTGACATTCTGACCAATACCAATTACATGTCTGTTATTAGAAAACATCTTCATAATTCATAATATACATGCATATTTATGTGTCTCTAAATGTAGACTGTGGTATCTTTGAACAGAGACTCAGCGTACTCAATTTTGCAGCCATTGCATCTCGTACTGTGTATAAAGTGGACCAAGGGATGGCTGAAGGAAAGGAAAGCAGGAAGGGAGGGAAGAGAAGGGAAGGAGTCAGGGATGGAAGGATGGAGACACAGAGAGACAAAGGGATGAAAGAAAGGATGTGAGTGGACAAATGGGTATATGTTAAACAGTTATTTAAATATATTTTGCTGTGTGTTTACAATATATTTGAGAATTATTTCTTTCTTTACTAAACATATTTCCAAGAAATCATGTAAATTTCTAATTTGGGGCAAACAGAAATCTCAGCCATGAGTTTCTGAAATGCTTGGCAAAGGTCAACTGGTTTGTTTAATTTTAATGGCCGTAATAGGGAGAACTAGTAAATATGATTCTTTACATTTACCCCTACTTAATTTACAAAAAGCCAATCTGAAGCAAAACTAGCCTGTTTTTAAGTGTCAACCCACCTAACTTTGACATCCTGAACACATATACCATTTATGTACGTAACAGTGATAAAGGCCTAGCCTCCAACACTTCGCAATGCATTGCCTCAATGAGTTCTCTAAAACACATGGTGATCTGATACTGTCACTTTTTTCTCTTTACAGAGGGGAAACACACACACACACACACACACACACACACACACACACACACACACCCCTCCTCCTTGTGATAGGACCACGTGGTATTTACTGTAAACAAGGCATTATCTGTAGATGAAGTATCCTGGCACCCTTAGCAAATCAGGCACATTGACACCCCAGTGCCCAGAGCTTATAATTTCCTGATTTACAAGTAAAGTTTGCCTTGTTTTCTTACTCCACCATGACCCTCTGAGACTCCATTCATTCCGGGAAAGCCCACTGCTGGATATCTGTGATCAGGCAGCAAGGACAGAAATGCCTTTGCAGGCACTGGGGCCTGCTCGACCACCTCTGGTAGATCAGTACTGATCCCCAGGCAAGCACCAACCTAGCCTGCATCTCATGGGGTCTGCCTTGGAGCATTCACCCATTTCCCCTGCCTGCCTGGTAGGACCAGACAGCTGTAACACTGCAGTACCATCGCAGGCCTTTGGAATGCCTGAGTTTCCATTCCCTTCCGAGACTGGCAGTCTCTCTCTAAAAAGCATTAACTGTAATACCCCGTATGGTAACTTATTTCCCACCTCCTTGGAGAAGTTGGGATCCTGGCTTTCTGCCCAAGCCACAAGCCTCATCCATAAAGTGCTCTAGCCACCCCTGAGTGAGAAACATTCTGGTCCTGAGGCAAGTGGTTCTCGGACCAACCCGCTGGACATGGAACCCAGACCCACTGCTGGACTGGACAAGGAACTACAGACAAACCCAAACACACACGTGTGCATGCACACACTCAAAGGGCGCTTTCCTTTGTCTTCAAGATAAAACTGAGTTGCTCATGGTTGGCATGCCTTCTAGGCTTTGATATCTAGCATGAAATTCTACTGAACCAAAGCTCTGAGGCTATCACAAAGGTTGCACACAGTTCCCTGGACAAGAAAAAAACTTCCTGCGCCTTTGTGTCCCTCGCCCCTTCCATCTTGAACACTTTCCCTAATGCCTTATCTCTTGTCAATATTTTTTTTATTCAGTTTGAATTTTGCATTTCATCAAAGTGTGTTCCTGAGCACTCCTCCCAGTAATCTGACTTTCCCCTTCGTGATGTGCTTTTCAATACGACCTTTTTATGCCTCCTTGTCCGTCCTCTAACTCTGGACAAAGTCTTGTTGCCGGTAAGGCTCTGAATGGGCTCTTTACCTTGAGGCCCAACTCCCGGGAAACTAGGCAGAGAACTGGCTGCCATCTAAGAATGCCTTAGCTGGCTGTTAACACTCCATCAAAAGTAGGAAGTCTGAAGAAATAACTATTGCTCTCTGTGTGGAAGAGCATCGGCCTGGAGGAAGGGTCACGTGTCTCCATGCTTCTGAGAAGTTTCGCTGTGGATGGCTGCATGAGGAGGGGGCCAGCCTGCAGTGACTGCTCTAGTGCATCTCCAAGGGGAAGGGGAGGAGGCTCCAGGATGACTTGAATCCCTTTCTGAAAAATCATGCCAGACCCAGGTTTGCCTCTTTAAAAACCTGCTAGGGAAAGGCAGTGTTAACTCAGAGTAATACATCAAAGCAAAGAGGGAAGAAGGTATTTTAGGACAAATGGAAAACCTATACACCTATATCTAACCAGACCTCACAGACATCAGTTACTTCATCTGCTCTTTGAAGTCCAGCGACGTAATTTGAAAATTCTCTCTCTCTCTCTCTCTCTCTCTCTCTCTCTCTCTCTCTCTCTCTCTCTCTCTCTCCATCCCTCCTTCCCTTCTCCTCCCTCTCTCTCTCCCTCTCCTCCCCCCACCCCTCTGTGTATGTGCCCCTCCCCTCCCTCCCTCCCTTTTTTTTTCCTGCTTTCTCTCCCCATCTCCCCTCCTCTCTCTCACACACATACATGTTAGCCTTTCCCATTTTTTTGGAAAGTAAAGCATACGATGCTATAATTCTTAAAGGAATTCTCCAAGAACAAAATGAAGTACTGAAAAAGAAACCCTCACCCACCAATACAGATAACCTAAAATGGCCCTAGTCATTCAGCACTAAAGAAGGAGGTAACAACTGCTTCCCCTAATGACCAACACCAGATAAGCGCTCTGTGTTGGAAAATTGTTCTGTGCTTCTAACTGCCCCCACTCTGATGCAGGCAAGCAACACCAGGGCTTGGTACTAGTTGTTAAAAATAAACTGTGAGGGCTCACAGAGAAGACATTATTGAATAGAAAGTACATTATTGCATGGAGAAGCTCTGGATCCCCTGTCAATAGGGACCCCTAGCGAGAACACAATTACCCTCAGACATTCAGCCGACCCCCAAGATACAAACCCAGTGAGAGATTACAGCTTCACGACCTGGAAAGGGGTAAATAGAGGAATAAAGCTTTGATCCCCGTGGGAAGTCCTGTTAGCCTGGGATAATTCGGAAGCAGCAACGCTAGCCTGCATGGGGTTTAGTAATCAAGCACCTAGCAATTTCGTGTATTTGACACAGGGTCTCAGTAAAAGTCTCCTCAATTTCCAAGGGTATTTTTCCTTTGCCTCTTGAGCTCATGGGTAGTTTAAGTGAAGATTAATCCAAGGGCTAGCTATGTTATACTTAGCATCATTAAAATATTGCATTGGAAGACGCTTTAATGCCCAAGAATCCCACTGATCCTCTTTATTAAGCCCTTTAAAGGAACTCTTTAAACAGTGAACGGGGCTGAATATTAGAGTTTTCATTTAAGCTCAAGCTTTACTTTGCTACCAAGATACTTATATTCATATTAGACGGTCCCCTGGCATATTTTGACACTGGTTTTGTGAATATGTGTGTGTGCGTGTGCATGTGCGCATGCGTGCGTGCGTGCGTGCGTGTGTGTGCGTGCGTGCGTGTGTGTGCGTGCGTGCGTGTATGTGCGTGCGTGTGTGTGTGTGTGTGTGTTCCTGAACCCTTCAAACCAGAGAGAAAATGAACATCTCTCACCAGCTATTCTGTTCATAAAGGAGAACAACCAGAAGAGTACATTTTATTTAATAAAGTGGTTATTGTGGGGCAAGCACTGTCTGTCCTATTGGAACTGTGGAAATTAAGAGGCACATGCTACCGGGACCTCTGTCTCACAGACAAGGCTAGCAACTTGCCCTAGGAGTCACCCAAGTCGGCCGTGAGGCCATCAGGGTTGTAGCCTCCTCTAACACCCACAGGCTCTTCAGTACTTTATCGCTCCCCTAGGGTCCCTCTTCACTCTTCATGCTACAAACTATCCAGAGAGGAGTCAGAAAATCAAAGCACAGAAAACTGGCTCCTCAGCTTCAGAGGAACCTCTTTCTTTTCGGTCTGGAGCATCCTTCAGCTTTTGGTAATGGTTATTACACATGTAAAAACAAAACTGTAGCTTGCAATGTGTTAACTGATGTTCGTCATAACTACCAATACAATATGTGGCAATAGCAATGAGAGAGAAAAAAAAAAAAACAGTTCTGTTATGGATAGGGTAGGAAAAGACCGAACACTGCTGAATGCGAAGTATAAAATATGTAGTAGATCGGGTGGTTTAGAGAGTGTTTCGCCAGGGGGCTGCTACAGAACCCCCAAGACTTAAAGAGACCAAGGACCAGACTGTCTTAGTTAGGACGCAAATACTAGGACACCCTACTAAAAGGTATGGCTTAACCAGCTCAGGAATTCACAATATTGCATAATAAATAAATCTCTGACTTATAACAGGTTCTGTAGAAGTACACGATGATACTATTAGTATTAATATTTTGCTATCATTATATACATTATGTATATGTGATACTATTTATGCATATAGTATGGATATCTAATATATATATATATATATATACATATATATATATATATATGTATGTATGTCAAGACAGGATGTTTTCAAGGTTGGTAAAACAGCACTTAAACTCAGGTGATTTTCTTTTTTCTGCTTTAGCATTCACACTGTGACTTTGGATCCTTCTCTCAAAAGCTCAAAAAGGCTGCAGCGATTTCACAGGCCATTTTCAGAAAAAAAAAATCATACCCCAAAATGAAAACAGCAATGCTTTAAAGAAGGCTTTCCTCAAAGCCCTCAGCAGCCATCCTTTAGCACTGTATAAGTCAATATTGAGTCATTTGTCATGTCTTCACTAGCTGCAAGGGAGGCATAGAAAATGTAGCTGGCATCTTCTGTATTTTAAAGGCCTAACAAAAAACAGGATAGAGCAGCTCCCAGGAAGGCAGCTCCCAGTGCCAGTCATCAACTCAGTGAAGCTACTTCCCCCAGCAGACACTGTTGACAGTGTACAGGAGCTCCCAGAGCTTGCTGAGGAAATGAGGCATTCTTATGATGCTATTGGATGATTTGAGATTGTCACCAGGAAAATTATGATTGGAGGTTAGCTTTTTGCCTTCTGCTCACATAATGAAAAGATATTAGGAGCCTGAGCAAGGAATCTGTCCTCTCCAGCAAGAAGTCAGAGTAATACGGGGATCAGAGTTTCTTGAAGAAATGTGTTTTTGTCTCTCAGATGCACCACAGACTTTTAGCAGGCGTCGTGGGCAGCCACAGAGCTGGGGCAGGACAGCGAGATACCACGGAGTATAGATGAGCAAGAAGTCACACCCACTGACCAACAGATGTGGCCACCACCTGGCAGCCACAGATGTGGCTTACGAAGGAGATGGCCAGCCCTGGACTGGCTCCCCTCCACACTGCTTGCGGAGCTTTGCTGTGTTGAGGGAAAGAACGGAAGGACACCTTGGCAACACAAGGAAATGCATCACTCCCTAGGAAGAAATGATGTTCAGAAGTTCAAGACCACACTGGGCTAGATATGGAGGAAATGTAGTCTAGATGGATTATTTTGAGGAAGCAGACATCGCAAAAGCATTCTGTGGCACCAACATGAAGTACTATCCTCACTTATCTTCAAAAATACTCACCCAGCAGGGGTATCAGCCAGACATTTGTTGACAGGGATGCCAAACACACAAACGAAGACTCGAAGCACAGGGGGGATTCATGTAAACAGTCAGGGCGGGGGGAGGGGGGAGCGTGACCATAAGAAGACAGAAAGGACGTGGCCATGGGCATGGGGGCATCAGAGAGAACTGTGCCTACTAGGTCTACAGCCCTAATATCAAACAGATCACCATTCAAATCTAACTTAGCATCCGCACGCCAGTTATCTGACCTCTCAGAGTCTCAGTGGCCTCTACAAAAGTAATGGCGACTCCTTTGGGCATCTGATGAGAAATTCAATGAATTACTATCTGTAAATGTCATAGAACATTACCTTTGCTTCTTATAAATGCTAGTGACTCGTGAGAAGAGAGGGCTAATAGGAGAGCACAGCCCTAACCTTTGTGACATCAAACAGAATCGTTAACAAAAGGGCTCAGTGAAAGAGGAGGGGAGTTGATACAAGAAATGTTTGGTGAATGGAATACATTTACCCTTGAAATAGCTCTTGTTGCACTAATTGGCTGTTTTATAAGACTACTCTGAATGCTGAGAGTGAAGGCAGCCCCTCTGTAAGACAGTTTTTAGAGCTTCTCTGTGATATAATAGAGCAAAGGAGCTGAGTAGAGAGGGCCATGTCATTTGAGGCCTTAATCACAACTCTTGCTCCACTTAAATGGAGCTCTCTTGTGTCAGTTTAAAGGCTACGGTGTATAATTTAAAGATGGACATGAAGAAATACCTATGGAACTTGGGGATACCTGAAGTCCAAAGCCTTCCCTGAAGTCACATTCCTCAGGAACTGGTGCAACGCTTGAGATCGAAAACAGTTCTCGAGATCTATCATCTTGACATCCCCACCTCCCCAGGAGCCCATAGAACTCTTCTGGAATCACCAATCACACTGTTGTGTGGCCCTCTGCACCTCGCGCATCAGCAAATGTCTGTGCTACTCACCTTCTGCTCACTTGCTCTGGTTTACTCACCATTTCAGCGTGCTCGCTGTTTCTGTGTCTCACAACCCTTCTACCTTTTAATCTTGCTGCCAGTGTTCGCTAGGTTTCTCCTCAGAAATCCTGATTTACTCCACTTTAACCTGCATCGTTCTAGGTGAGCAAGGTATATATAGCCTCGTAGCTTATAGACAGTCTTCAGGCAGATGTTCAGCTGTGATCTAATCATCCGTGCCAGGGACAGAGCCTCATAGTGCTAGCATGAACATATTTGCTAAACGACAGCCTCATGGGCCCTTAGCAAGCCAGAAAGGTGCCAGCCATTCAGAATAAAGCATTCTCGGGCTTGATCTATATACCTTAGCAAGTGCTGCAAGCTAGATTCGGGAAACTGGAGCTGACAAGGAATAAATCATATAAAGCCTTCAAAATCAGAAAAGGTTTGAGTTTTATAAAGAAAAGACTTCCATACTTGCTTTGGCGTAAAAGAAACACCAGGCAGCCAGCAATATAGATGATGACCATAATAGATAGCCAAGTCACCTAGGAGGAAGAAAAACTACACTAACTTTATCACAGAATAAAACACCAGGGGTTTAATCAAGCATACTAAATCTTTTACTGATATGCTAGATACTAATGCTATAATTTGGGAAACTTATATTTTTCTGAATTATAACCCAGAGGTCTTTATGGTGTTAAAATGCAAATTAGGCAACTAAGAACTTGTTAAGAAAAAATGTCAGCATCCTAATTTGTCAAGCCACCATTTGACCTTGTCAACAATCAAGTAGGCAAGTTGGCATCCTTTGGTCCTCAAAATGCACTCGCAGCTCACTCCCAGAAGGCCAAGGGGGAGCTTTATGCTAAATGCAAATGTCTAACTCTAAACTTCAAATCAGAACATGATAGGTTGCGTGACTTACAAATAAAGAAGGAATAGAAAGTACCAAATGGGAGGCACGTGACGGGCAAGAACAGAACAGTCAGTTCTCGGTAAGGAGGGCGCTAGCAAGAATCAATGCAGACGTAATCACCCCCAGAAAGGAATCCAGCAGAACAGAGTGAGCACTCTAATTCAATTTGTATTATTATATTGATGATGCATTTATAAAGTCCCTTTTCCGCCAAGGCTGTCAAGCACACTGGGCAAAGTTCTGCACAGCAGAATTCAGAATGTTGAGTCAGAGAGCTGCGTTGTAAAATTCCTCACCTTCAAACGTCTTTACAGAAACCCACAAAACTACAATTGGAGGTAGATATGAGTCAGGCATTTCATCTGCTTTGGAGAAACGCTTCATTTCTCTCATTTTGTTCTAGCAGTTTCTAAAGGGGAGTTTTCTCCACCGGTTTCTCAGTGTCCAGTGTGCCTTTTGCTCTGGCTTGAGTGTTTCCATCTCACCATATCCACACTGAAACTTACTCTCCAGAACAAAAGTAACAGAGCTGGGACTTTGAGAAAGCAGTTAGGCCATGAGGTCACCACTCTCATAAATGGCCCTAGTGTTCATATAGAAGAACATTTGGAAGAAAATGCCTCCCTTTTTCCTCCTGCCTTCTACCGTGTGAAAATACACAGCAGCAAGGTGCCATCTTGAAAGTATATAGACACTATTCCCAGATGTTGGGTAATACACTTGGGCTGTGAGGAATTGAGTCTGGCTGTACTTGCACAATAACCCATAACCATAGAGAATTGCCTGACCTCCACCTGACCACTCCATCTGCAGAAACAACATGCCAAGGCATCGAAAATAACCACAACAGAAAAGCTGTAACTCCATGTTACAGGTGTGTGTGTGTGTGGTGTACAAACATGCCCCCCAGCCCCTCTAAATGGGCCCAACCTTCATGCCATGGGAAGGTTGGAGCCCCTCACTGTCTCTGTAATGCAGTCTGGACCGGATGAGATCATGTCCCCCTGTCTTTCTGCTCCATTTTCTTTACACTGGGCACCTTCTCATCTGAGCCATGGTTTTGACTTCCCAGCCTCCAGAATTTATCATTCATAAATTACCCAATCTGCGGTATTTTCTAGTCACCACAGGAAGAGACTTAGACACTCCTGGACACACCGAAGGCTGAGGGCAGTGGTGAGTTAAGGACACCGTTTACTCAGTCCACTCTTGTTGTCCTGCCCTATGGATTATTGCTGGGTTGATACCAAGTATTGTGAAAGCTCTCTGCAAACAGAAACACTTCAATCTGCTGGGATAAGAGCAGTCTTTTTTTTTTTTTTTTTTTAAAGCACAAATTTATAAATGTGCTAAAAAGCTACAAATAAAATAGAGCTAGGAAAAGGCAGATTCTATATCTCCCGTCGCTCGGTTGCCTCTACTCTCAATTGGCTATACTCTTCCCCTAGAGAATTCTCCGTCACCTTCCCTTCACCCCCACCTCCATAGGCCTCTTTTTCCAGCTTGCTCAGGGCCTCTGCTCTCCATACTTCAGTAGGAGGAGGGCTGTGACTTATTGTGGCACCAATCCCGGGTCCGGCTCCACACGACTTTTCAGTGCAACCATTCGTCATCTAGCTCTGTCTGTCAGTGCCCCAATTCCAGATTCCCAGGAGAAATGTCTGGGACACAGGAGGTCCTGTGATTCATAGTCCACTCAGCTCCTTCAGAAGCTGATGGCCACTGAATATGGAGGCTCTGAGAATAGAAGAGGAAAAGAAAAAACTTCGCTTGTCAATGTCCTCCATCTCCCTTTCAAATGTTAACTCGGTTTTTATTATTATGTTACCAACTTACATTCCTGACCGAAAAACATAATACCAAGATAGGCAGATATATTTTCATATACCTATAATCCACCCAATTAATTATAACTACTGTAGACATTATTTTTGGCACAACCTTTCAGAATTTTTAAAGCGTAAGCATTTGCGTGTGCACTAATGTTTTGTCACAAAAACAAAATGATTTCATACACAGTTACTTTTAAAACTTTTTTATTTAAAAGTATGTATGAAAGCGCTATATATAGTTCAGTGACTATAAATCAATATGACTTTTAATTACCATGTAATGTTCATATTAACAACATGCTGTAACTTAATCAGGCAGTTCTTATTAATGTTAAAGCCTTTTATTTCAGTTTTTTTTTAATATTTATTCTTATTTGATGTACATTAATGTTTTGACTGTGTGTACATCTGTGTGAGGGTGTCAGATACCCTGAAACAGGAGTTATAGACAGTTGTGAGCTGCCATGTGGGTGCTGGGAATTGAACTTGGGTCCTCTGAAAGAGCAGTCAGTGCTCTAATCTGCTGCGCCATCTCCCCAGCCCCTCAGTTTCTTTCTTAGTATGAAAAACAACAAAAAACAGACCCACCTTCTGGTACACCTACATCTGCCGACTGTCTGGAGACGTTTCTTAGCATAGATTCTTCCTGGAGGATTTTCTTGTAAAAGGCAGGAGATGTAAGTAGCGTACTGTGCACAAATGTGTTTCTGATACACATTTCTATGAGCACTATATCTGTCTGATGTGCAGTTCTCTTTATTTCCTGGGTATTATCATTCTCTTCAAACTACCTCAGCGTCCTCTTAACTGCCTTATTTTCCCCTTGCCTGCCATCCATGCAGCAAGTTGGGCTAAAGTCGTCTGGGTTATAGGCCCCATTAGACCGGCAACACCTCATCTGTGACTCCCTTGGCCACGTGTTTAGTCTGACAAAGCATTCTTTTCCATCCGACCTTTTCCTTCCTCACTGTCTCTATAACTTGATAAAATATTTGTGGTAAGCATCTGCCTTTCCTTACCAGCTGGGATGAATCCAGGAACACTTCTTTTCTACTCTATTTAAAGCTGTCAGATGTACCATTTCCAGGTTCGGCACAGAAAGCCTACTGAATATTCATCTTTGGTCAAACTGTGCAGTCCTGTCTGCTGATATAATTGCCAGTCTGGCTAGTTATCCAAGGGCCATTTTTGAGTCGGGCTTTGCCGTATGGGTTTCTATTTGCTTTTATTGCATCTTTTATTTAGATGTATTAAGTACACATATTAATGGAATTCTGTGTCGTACTTCAACACATGCATACAGTGCACACAGGTCAAATCCAGCCTCCTTTCGTCCACCCAACCTCTAGCACTCAGAATTCTAAGTTCATTTCCATTTTGAGCATCTTCCTCATGTGAGAGAAGACATTCTCTTTCGTGTTCAACTTGTTTCATTTAACATAGTATCTTCTGGGTCTATCTATTTTTCTGCAAACCATAGGGTTCCTTTAAAAAACATTTTTATTCATTCTTTGAGAATTCCATACAATGTAATTTGATCATGTGCACACCCATATTCTTCCCCTAACTCCACCTATAGCCACCTCCAATTTTTGTTGTCCATTCAGACACAGCTTCTAGCGAATTGAAAGTCTGCGTCCCAGCCAGCTGGGATGACACCCAAGTGTTTAGGGACCTAGGTGTGGCCCCAAGTGTCCAGAACACCACGTTTTTAAAGGCAGAGACCATATCCTAGCACCTCACTAGGCAGCTGCAGGGGGCTTTGCTGAAGCAAGCAATTTGAAGCAAACGGTTTTGAACAGAAGCTAAGATAAGTTAGCTAGGACAGGCTGACCTTTGGTTCTTAGAACAGTACTGGGTAATTTCCCATAGGCTTCTCTATCAGGAAGATCAGACTCTAGTTAAACCTCAAATGGCCTCAGCAAGAATTCGAGGTGGAGAAGCCTCTGCACTGCCTTGCCCTGTCATATACCGTTCATCGTTTCTCATTTAAGGATGAGGGTTCTGAACCCCTTTCCAGGCTAGAACATTGGCTGGTTTAATCCTGAAGAGGTCTTGTGCAGGCATCCCCAGCTGCTCTGAGTTTATGAGGACAGTGGCCATGTCATATCCAAGACACGTTTTCACTCTGCTCCTCCCCAACCTGTGGCTCTTACAATCCTTCCACTATCTTTGCACTATTGTGCAATGGCGCCTGGGCCTTAAGGAGAAGGTGTGATATGCATGGCCAGTTTGTGGCTGAGTACTCCATGGTCACTTACTCTTTGCACTTTGACAACTTGTGGTACAAAGGCAGGGAAGAGAATAACGGGGTGAGGGAGGCTAAGTATGGACAGAAAAGGGGCTTGGGGAAGGGATAACTAACACTATGAATATATGAAAAAAAAAACATTTAGAAACCTACTGTTGTATAAGCGTTTTAAATACATATATTCATGCAGAAGAGTTTCACTGGAGTTACCTTGCGTGTGGATTGTGCTCATCCCAGAAGCCACAAGCCACAGGTTGCTAAACAAAGCTCCCAGTACCAGGTGTGGGACGCCTCCCCTTGAATTATTGATCAGAGCAGTCTCTGAGACTCTAAAACCAATATAAGCTATTATCATTGCTCTTGATTACTTACCAGAACCTGATAGTAAGACCCTATTGCTGAATACAACACACACTATGATCATGTGACAGCAGAAGTAAGTCACATGGGCACTGGTCATGGGTATGTGTCGGTGCCGCACCGTCCAGCGGAAATAAGACACCGACAACCAGACTTCTTCTCTAGATCTTTACTCAGGATTTTGCTAAGCAGGAATGGCCCCAAAGAAGGGAAGGACAGAGCTTAAGTAACAACCAAGTACCAATCAGCTTTTGCCAGGTGCTAACTCCTCATAGGTCAAAGTCAGAGCAAGGCCGCTCGTCACAAGATCGTCCGTTACCCCTGCACAGCCCTTCGCCATGTGAGGACTTGTTTATCCTGGAGAGCACTCGCCAGCGGGAAGGCGGAAGGCGGAAACCGGCGCCATGTCAGGGCACGGCACTTCGCAGCTCTCCACAGGTATGCAGATGTGCTGAATTCATTTCTGAGATACAAGATAGCTACGATAGTTTCTCTAGCTACTCGTCATTTGGGGGAAATTTTTTCACCTATCATTCTATTTTATTTATCTTTTACTCACACATGGCATAAATAAGCCATGAGTCCCTTGCTCTGTCTTTGGTAAATTCATCCTTAAATAATTCTCTTAATAGCAAGCAGTTTTTCAACAATGACAAGTGAGGGCAAGTAGGTGGCAGATTCAGACAGTAGCAATATTTTAATGTATTTTAATAAAAGGAAAATTATGTTAATAAAAGTAATTTCTGCTGATGGAGAAAGGGCTCAGAGGCTAGGAACACTGGATGCTTCTCTAGAGGACCCAGGGTCAACTCCCAACACCCACATGGCAGCTTATAACTGTAACTCCAGTTCCAGGGGATCCACGTCACCAGGCATGCGTGCAGTGCACACATATATTCATGCAGGCAAAATACCCATACACATAAAATAAATAAATCTTTTCTTAAAGTAATTTCTTCAAACACGGGGGAAGCAAACAAAACTAATCTGTAATTATATAGCCCACATTAATCAACAGAAACCACATTTTTGTTTCTATTTCCTGAGTCATTACCTTCAGTGTAAGCCCAAATAGTAGCTCTTAGAGAACACTTCCATAAAAGCCTTCAGGTGTACTTACTGGTGTCTATAAAATGGTCCTTTGTGTGGAACGAGTAATGATGACTATCACTGGGAGGGAGTTTGTGTGTGTTGTTGCGGTGTGTCTTAGTCAGGGTTTCTATGGCAGTCATGAAACACCATGACCAAAACACAAGTTGGGGAGAAACGTGTTTATTTGGCTTACACTTCCACATTGCTGTTCACCACTGAAGGAAGTCAGGCCAGGAACTCAAACAGGCCAGGAACCTGGGGCCAGGAGCTGATGCAGAGTCCGTGGAAGGATGCTGCTTACTGACTTGCTCCCTGTCACTTGCTCAGCCTGCTTTCTTATAGAAGGCAGGACCACCAGCCCAAGAGTGACACCACCCATAATGGTCTGGGCCCTCCTCCACTGATCACTAATTGAGAAAATGGCTTACAGCTGGATGTCACAGAGGCCTTACCTCAGTTGAGACTCCTTCCTCTCTCATGACTCTAGCTTGTGTCAAGTTACCACAAAACCAGCCAATACAAGGTGGGAGGGAGAACTTGGAGGAAATAAAGAGGAATAAAAGGAAAAAAAACACACATGAAAAGAATCACTGGTGGCTTATAAAAGCCAAAGGAAGGTCTGTGCCTTTAGCTCATTTGTGTAAGGTCCTGTGTTCGATCCCCAGCACCTCACTGAACCTGGACACAAGTTTGTACTTCTAGGGTTAGGGGTAGAGGCAGGAAGACCAGAATTTTGAGGCCATTCTTGGCTGTAGAGCAATTCTGAAGCCACCCTGGATTATACAAGACTCTGTCTCTAACATGGCAGTGGAGGGGAGAGAGATGCAGATGAGAATACAGAAGAAATATAGTAAAGGATTCAGCACCAAAACCATATCCTTTTACCAGTGAGAATCTTTCAATGTAAAGTTGAATACACACACACACACACACACACACACACACACACACACACACACACACGGGGGTGGAATATTCTTTGGAATCATGTTGCAGTGATCTTAGTTCATGAAGAAAAAAATTAAACAAACCAATGTAGGTTGAATTTGTTCTTTCAAGCAGTAGAAACTATAAAGTGTTAGAAACCATTACCGCCAAGAATTGGAAAGATTTCCATTCAGGACTCTCCCAACCTATGTGGGACTTGCTTTCTGAATTCATATTTTCTCAACCTTCCTAGGAGAGCCCGTGGATTTCTTTGATTTGCCCACTTTGGATGTCTAGTACAATCTGGAACCCCTCACTTGCGGCAAGATGGGCGATGTCAAGGACTAACATGGCAGCTGACTCCAGAATAGAATGGTTAGGGAAGGAGAGATGCTTCTCAGGAGACAGTGGGATTGTTTCCAGAAGGTTCTGAAGGGGTCTACTAGATATATTCTCTCCTCTTAAAAAAAACAGCATAGCCAAGCATGGTGGCTCACCCTGGTAATTCCAGAGTTCTGGAGGTAGAAGAGGATCAAAACCAGCCTTGGCCACTGGATAGAAAAACAAAACAAGTAAATAATCAAAATGGCATGATTCCAAACCTTTTGGAAGTCTGTGAGATAACAGATGGCTGTAGTTCCCTGTCTTCTGGAAACCATAAAGCAGGCAAAGTCCTCATGGTCATTCTCTGGGTACCTATTTGGTTTGGGGGTTCCTTTCAGCTATTGGCTATGGATGTCATACTTCTACCATGTCCCCAAGGATCATTAACTGCCCAGGCAAAATGGGCTCTTCCAAGGCAAATGCAAGTGCTTTCTTAGTCCTGTACAAATCTTTCTTCTGACGTTGCGCCTCTGATATCCTTACTCATAAGCTAGCCCAAGCAGCAGAAGGCTTCTGAGAAACATGGAGGACACAAGGGCAGCACCTTTTTTGGACAACTCCTAACACCCAGCAGAGGACCTCAGCAAGAGATAGGCAAGCAAGCACCGAGTCAGGGTAACACTGGGAAAGGAAACAGACTGCCTGTGAGAGAAGAATCAGAGCCCAGAAATGCTTCTTTGTCTCCAGAGAACACCATGCCCCCACCCCCAGCTTTCTTCTTTTATATTATATTTTATTTATTTTATGTTACTTGTTTTTTATTTGGTTTCTGAAGCAGGATCTTGTGATGTAGCCCAGGCTGTCCCTGAGCTCATCAATCTTCCTGCTTCAGGCTCCCAAATTCTGAGATTATTGTGCTGCTATGCTTGGCCTAGGTTTTCTGTCCTCTTATGCTTATTTGCTTGTCTGCTTTCTTCCTTCCTTCCTTTCTTTCTTTCTTTCTTTCTACCCTTCTTTCTTCCTTCCCTCTGTCTTCATCAAACCATAGGCTCTGATTTTATCTTTTTTTTTTTTTTTTTTTGCATTTATCTAATACTCTGAGTTTATAAAAGGAAACTGTGCTAAAGGGCATCCTCACTATTTCTATGCAACCATTCAAAGCAGAACATTATACTGGTCCACCTAATGCTCTAGACTGTACATTCTATGTAGATGAGAGATCTGTTTGATATAATTTTATACAATGTCTCTTCTCCCTCTCCAATCTTTTAATGAAATGTGACTTTCAGGGCTTGGTAAACATATGGATTTTGTATATAATCACAAAGAACTTGGACTTGACAACCATGCCTACAATAAAAAGGAAGCTCAGAATGCATTCTATACACAGGAGGTGCTAATTAACCCTTTCTATTACTTTCACACTGTAAGTAGTTCAATTCAACCATTTTTGGGGGTGGGGGGCATGGCCAACTCTATATAGCACATTGTACTGGGCACGCACATCAGCTCAATAAAATCATCACTTCCAAAAAGGCAGGAGTCCCTTAAGAAAACTTTGACTGCTAGAGAAATAGAGTAGGCAGACAAAGTGTAAGCACTGTTTATTGGTGAGACATAGGGGGTGCCACTGACAGCATCAAGCCGGCTTCCTATCTGAGGAGTCTGCAAGCAGCTCATGTATCTAAACCCAGCATCTTGCCACTGTGGCGGCTGTTGCTGTTTTAAGATAGTCAGAGTGACTCAGAAAGGCTGTTTTTTTCCCCTTCACCATCACATTCCCCAGAATAGGGCATGCAGAGTGACATTCTTTGAAAAGTCATAGTAAATGGGAGCCATTGACATGGATTAACTAAATTATTCAGGAGCTTTTCACAAAACACTTATAAATCTACTGGGCTTCACTGAACACTTGGACAATTAGTAGCATTGTCTATTGTTATCCACCACCATTCCTTTCTTTATTCCCTTCTTGATGGTTTAGGACTTTTTCAATGTGGTAGGTGTAGCAGGGTTCTAGACCTTAGCACAACTGACTCCATGATGGAAGAGCTAGCACATAGACAGCACTACCTGCCAAAGACCTAATCCATCAAAGCCCATATTTCTGGAAAGTGTCTAAATCGACTGTAAACCTTCCTTTTTTGCTTCTGTGGTCTTGCTTCTGGCTAACTGTCCTTGTTAGCTGAAGTATGTCAACCAGGGGCATGGCTTTTGTGCTTAAAACTTCACCCTTAGAAAAGCTCGGGACTACACTAGAATCCCAAACACCCAGTTCCATCTCTGGCTGGCCAATAAAGATTTTATATTGGCTTAAAATCATGTCTGAATAGTTTCTCTGGTGAATACCCTACAGCTTTCCTGGAGGTCCCACAGAGATCCCCAGAGACAAGACCTTTTGAGGGGATTTCAGAGGCCATAAGAGATAGGAAGAATGTAATACTCAAGGAGCTTCTAGGGGATGCACAACCTGAGGTTCAGGTCCCCAGAATTCCCTTTGATCAATTGGTGCCTAACATTTCAGAGGAATCTGATATCTCCAGCCCAAAAAGAAACAAATTAGGATGTCACCTGGTCTGTCACTTGTAGGGTTAAGTCTGATTATGGCACCTTCTGACAATAGAAAAAGTCATATGCAGATGCTAATCCAGTGTCCCAGATCCATGTGAGATGTCACTGGATCTGTCCGTTCAGGTAAATGAATGTGGTAGTGACCCCTGGTTGCTTTCTCTCTCTCTCTCTCTCTCTCTCTCTCTCTCTCTCTCTCTCTCTCTCTCTCTCTCTCTCTCTGTGTGTGTGTGTGTGTGTGTGTGTGTGTGTGTGTGTCTTTCTATGTGTTTCTGTCCTTCTTGTTTCCTTGTATTAAACAATGGCTTTTTCTGGTGTGAGACTTTCCCCTCTCCCATCCAGTTTAAAACCTGTACCCCTTCTTTTTGGGGACCTGAACCCTTTTGGTTCTGCCAGATCACCCAGAGAAACAAACAAACAAACAAACAAAAACTCTCCACCTGTCCCACTCTCAGAGCTGGATCGCTTGTTGTTTTGCTGTTTGACTGCTGTTAAGGTCAGGGTTGGTCTCTGTGTGAATGTGGGGTGGCGTCTGGCCTCTTATCCATGGCTCCCTGCCATCTAAGCAGAATACACATGTGGAAACAGTTCCCCCAGATGAGCATTCCCTCCTTTCTGTGCCTGCTCTAAGCAACCCAGGGCAAGAGAAAAAATTGCCCTGTGCTGAGCCCAAAAGAAAAGAGAACAGCCCATATCTTTCTCTTTCATGACTTGTGTCTCCTTATTAACCGACGATCTGTATAACTGGAAAACTCAAAACCCACCATTCTCTGGGGCCGGGGGAGTAGCATAACTGTCCCTGGACTGGGCTGCCAAGCAACACAACTTGGACAGAATGGATTTTTCCCTTCTGTCTAACACTGACCAAGGAGACTCTAAACAATTTTCAATAGGTCCCTTTAATTTTAAATTTATATATTCACTTTATATTGGGATCATAGCCCATTCCTTCTTTCCTCCTGGTCCCTCCCTCTTACCCTCTTTCCTCTATCTTCCCTCTCCTTCTTTTCAGAAAAGGGGTGCCCCACCCTCACCAGCCTACCTCAGCACATCAAGTCGCATAAGAACTGAACTCATCCTCATCCATGAAGGCCAGGCCAGGCAGCCCTGTTAGGGTGAAGTGATCTAAAGCAGGCAACAGAGTCTATATCATAGACAGCACCCACTCAACTTACTAGGAGGCCTACATGAAGATACAACTGCCCATATGTTTAGGGGGCCTAGGTCAAGTCCATGCATGCTCTTTGGTTGTGCTTCTGCCTCTGTAAGCCCTCATGGGTCCAGGTTAGTTAATTCTGTTGGTCTTCTTGTGGCATTCTCTGTGTCGTTCTAGTCTCTCTCTCTCTCTCTCTATCTCTCTCTCTCTCTCTTCCACAGGACTCCCTGCGCTCAAAGAAATGAATAGATCCCTTAAATAAATACAAGAAAATACAAACAAACAAGTGAAGGAAATGAATAAAATGGTTCAAGATCTGAAAATGGAAATAGAGTCAATAAAGAAAACACAAACTGAGGAATCCTGGGGATGGAAAACTTAGAAAAGAGAAGAGGAACCACAGAGGTAAGCATCACCAACAGAATACAAGAGATGGAGGAGAGAATCTCAGGTGTAGAAGATACAATTGATACATCCTTTTTAAAAAGGATTAAAGGTAGCTGCTAAAATATGTCTTTTCTTAACCGTACAGCCCCAAATATTTTTTTAAAGTTATAAAAGTTAAAAAATATTTAAAGGTCTAAGTAGGTAGGTCCCAGTTGCTGGAGGCAGATCAAAGAGAGTTTAACAACAAAGAGCTGATTGGATCAAAACCTTTTGTATAAGCTGAAAGCCACCGTCATCCTCTCTGATGATAAGACACAGTTACATTTACAGATAGCCAGCAAAATGTTGGTGTCTTACCCTCTGTCAGAAGAAACCAACCCCCAAAGACTGGCCCAACACCAAGCTCCTATAATAATTTTTCAACTAATCAGTTCAGCTACTGTTAATCCCAAGAGTTGTCAGAGAAAAAGCAATTCCGCCATTTGAGGCCAAATTTAAACCAAGCTTTATTAAATCATAAATACTGACAAAAGATGGACTTTGGTCAGAACCATTCCCTGGAATTTCCCAGCTGGAATGGTCCAAAACCATGTGTTGCAGGGCATTATAAGGGCAAACCTATAGGCCATTGTACTTTCCCATAAGGCTTTATTATTTTTCAATAACTACAGTTCCCAGCATTCTAGGAAGTTACCTTGGCCGTAGGGCTTACAGGCTAATTTTGGGCATTACACTGCCTCATTCCAAATTAAACAATACTCAATGACTCTGGAAATAAAAGAGAAAATTGCAGTCAATATTACCTAGCTTGAAGAGACAGACATCCTGGTGCCCTATCAGTTATCCTGTAATGTGCTTCTGTCTATAATGAAACCTGAGACCTCTGATTCTCATAAGCCTGATTCTTCCTGAGAAACAGGTGTTCCCTGTCTTGGACTTGAAAGATGCATTCTTCAGACTCCCATCGGCAGAGATGAGTCAACCCATCTTTGCATTTCAGTGGACAAACCCAGAGAGAAAGATTACAGTGGGAAACTTCCATGGACCAGGTTTCCCCAAAGATTAAAAAAAAAAAATCACCAGCCCCATTTGATGAGACACTGAGTGCTAACGTTTTGCTTTTTTATCAGAAGTTTTCTGGAAAAGTAGGCTATAAGAGGACTACTGAGGGATTGCTGCAAGAGATACATACCTTAGTCTACAGAATGTTGGCTTAGAAAGTCCAACGTTATACATCAGAGACTACCTAGCTTGGCTACCAGCTGAAGGGAGCCAAAGGAGCTTGCCTCGGAGTAAGATTGCTGCCATCATTCAGATCCCAACTAAGAGACTAAGGTTTGAGATTTCCTAAGGTACAACAGAGAATCCTGCCTCTGGATACCAGATTTTGTGGAAATAGCAAGGCTTCTATACAACAGTATGAAGAGAGGCACTAAGCCCCTAATCTGGACAAAGACTAAACAAAAGCTTTTACAAATGGGCTCTTAGCCTAAACTTTGGGGCCATGGAAATACTGTGTGACATATCTGTCCAAACAATTGGACCTTGTAGCTTGTCTAAGAGCTGTGGCAGCTATTGCTAGTTTAGTGAAAGAAAGCAACAAGTTAACTTTGGGTGAGGATCTTATACTCACAGCACCCCACGACACAGTTGAGACTCTCCTCTGAGGAGCACCAGAACACTGGCTGTCTAACGACTATGTGGTCCAGCCTTACTCATGGCCCACCCTCAAGTCCAGTTTGAGAAACCCACCACCATCAATTCAGCCTCTCCTCTGATGACCCAGGGGCCTGTACATGACTGTCACAAGATGAAAGACGAAGCTAGGTACATGTGACTTGAGGTAGTTACCTCAACTGAAACAATTTGGGCCCGAGCCAGATACATCTGCCCAGAGAGCAGAACTGGTTAATCTGATCCAGACTCTCGGATGGGGAAAAGGAAAGTCCATCTCCATATATACAGACTGTCAATTGGAATGCTTTTACTACTGGGAATGCATGGTATGGTCTATAGAGAAAGAGGGCTTCTTACCGATGGAAAACATCTTGGCACTCCTAGAGGCTCCTTGGCTTGCCCTAAAATCTGTTGTCCTCCAGTGCCAGGTTGCTGAGCGAGCTGCCCGACAAACATCCTTAGGAACAGTGGTGCCTCTTAATGTTCTGATGACACAGCACGGCCCGGTGCTGCTTGAGACTCCACAATAAAGAAGAAATGAACAGCTCAAGTCCACAGGTTAATGGAGGAGGACACTAGAGGGAAAAAAAAAACCAATCCCATGGAAACAACTGGCAGGACTCTGGTAACTGACCCTCACCAGGGATCTACATCTAGGATCCACAAAACTTTCTGACTTGCTCAGCCAGATGCCAGGGTTGTGTTCAAGTGAATCCAAAACAAAATGCCCTTACCCAGGAATGGCTTCAGATGAAAAGTCAACACCCTAATGAACTCTGGGAAAACTGATTTCACCAAGATATATGGCCCACTGGGGGGGGGGGGGAATAAAAGCACTTGCTAGTTTTCATAGATATCTTTTCCACGTGGGTAGAAGTGTTCCCCATCCAGACTGAAACTGCTCAAAGGGTAGCTTAAAAAGTTCCTCCAGGAACTGAACCCCTGATTTGGCCTTCCCCTAGAAAGGGGAACACTTCATTGTTCGTATAGAACCTCAGAGTTCTGGCCAAGATAGATAGATGGATGGATGGATGGATGGATGGATGGATAGATAGATAGATAGATAGATAGATAGATAGATAGATGCAGAACACTGGAAAAAATCTAACAAAACTCTCAAAGGATGGATAGACCCACCTTCCTTTGCTTCATTTCAGCCTGCCATACCCCCTATAGGGAGGGACTTACTTCTTCACCCCACCCCCACCCTAGAGGTATTAAACCTTGCAGAAATGTTCCCATAAAATTGGAGAGGTTTAAACTCATGAGATAAAAAATATATATATTATGTCTGTTTTTGAAGGAAAATTTGCTGTTTCTATGCTAATTGATCAAGAGTAATTTTTTTTTTATCTTGCCATGAACCCCAGCCCCAAAGAAGGCTCCAAAAGACAAAAGACGAAGATATAAACCAGATAACTGATATCAGTCTCTGTCGGCCTCCCTCACTATCATGCTATCAGCACTTGCTTGGCCTTTAATTCTCCTTCTGATTGGATTAACAGTGGGGCCCTGCATCTTAAACTTTAACAGGATGAATCTGTAATTTGACTCATTCATTAATATCAGGAGGGAATATAGCAGGGCTCTGGACCTTCCTGGGGCCCTAGGCCTTAGCACAACTGATTCGATGATGGAGATGGCATTCAGGATGTAAAACTCAGCACACAGATAGCACCACCTGCCAAAACTCAAACAAAGGCCCAATCCATCAAAGTCCATAGTTACAGGAAAAGTCTCTAAATTTACGCTACCTTGCCTTTTTACTTCTGCAGTTCTGCTTCTTGTTAACTGAACTATGTCAACCCAGGACATGTTTTTTTTTGTGCTTAAAAGATCATCCTGAGAAAGGCTTGGGGCTTAACTGGGATCCCAAACACACAGTTAGTCTCTGGCTGGTTAATAAAGATCTTCTATTAGCTTAACCCATGCCTGCGCAGTCTTCCGTGGTGAATAGCTACACAACAGTAAGTGCAGGTTTTACTTGGTATTATTTACCTTGCCAAAAAGAAGTCTTCACTATTCCCTCCAGATATGCTTCCCTCTTTGTTAGAAAGAAAAATTATACTACTTTTTCCTTGAGTTTTTTGAAGTAGTAAAACCAATCAAAACAAGTCTAAATGTTATTATCCAAGCCTGAAAGCACCAAGCTTTGGTTTCATTTTCCTGGGAATAGCTGAGAAGAACACAGGAGAGTACATTAAAAGCACTGGTCACCACACCGCCCACATACCGTTCGTCACTCCTGCAGCCACGAGAACAGCCCCTCGGCTATCTAACCATTTTACAGTGTGTCACTCCCTTTCATGGCAGCCTGGTGTTCTTTTGTCTCAGTGATGTACAAGGGTACAGTGACATCTTCTCCTGCCCTTTTTAATATGTAAGAAAACGTTTCCTCCTGTTTTTCCGCTGGGGGTGCGGGGAAATATCAGAAAATCAATAACAACTAGAAGCTCTGAGCTGGTCACTGTCCACAGACCGCATTCCCTGGTTAGGCAGCAGGTGCCTAACTTTCTCATTCAGGCTCTCGACGACACAGGAGTGCTCCCTCCCCTTACACAACTTCCGTTGCCCTCACTCTCAGCTTGACATTTTTATTCCCCAGTTACCACATTTTGTCTGTCTTGTGCCTTTTTGTGATACCATCTCCCAACTTCTCTCCCTTCCACCTGTGAGGACTCCTCTGGTAAGGTCAGCCTATGTGAATACACAGGTTAATTTCCCATCTGTCTGTTAGCTGACTACAAATTTTTATTCCCCTCTGTCACATGTTTAGATTCTGATGATTAGGTTGTAAATATCTTTTAAATGCGTGTGTGTGTGTGTGTGTGTGTGTGTGTGTGTGTGTCTGTCTGTCTGTCTGTCTGTCTGTCTGTCTGTCTGTCTGAAGAATGAATCTAGGGCCTTGTACATGCTAAGCAAGAAGCACTCTGCCACCGAGCTGTAGCTCAGACCTACTTTATTATTATATATTTTGAGACAGGATTTTTTTTTACTTTTTTTCTTTTTTAATTTATTTATTTTTAAAATTAATTTAATCATATTGCAACTGAAGTGTTATCCCATCACTTGTATCCTCCTCTTGTGGGGACACTCTTGACTGCATGGGGCAGATGACATTGTGACAGGATTGTGTTCCAGAAGGGGAGATTCATGGTGAGATTCCAAGAGACAAAGAGGTTCAGGGGCCAGACTCCCTCTTTCTACAATAGCTTTCTCTGACAAGAAGCACCCAAAGTAATCTGAAATAACTGCACTAACCCCTTCATAGCTCACATGCCTGAGGACCTAGGTCTCACTTTTAAATTTACTATTATTTAAATTTACTTTCACACGAACTCTGGTGCCTCATATTTGACCATGTCCCCTGGAGGGGAAGAGCTGGTGGCACTCAGAGGAAGGATAGCAGGTTACCAAGAAGAGACTTGACACCCTATGAGCATATACAGGGGGAGGAGGTCCCCCTCAGTCACAGTCATAGGGGAGGGGAGTAAGGGGGAAATGGGAGGGAGGGAGGAATGGGAGGATACAAGGGATGAGATAACCATTGAGATGTAACAAGAATAAATTAATAAAAAAATTTAAAAAAAAATAAATTTACTACTATTATTATTATTATTATTATTATTATTATTATTATTATTATTATTATTTTGGTTTTTTGAGACAGAGTTTTTCTATGTAGCCTTGGCTGTCCTGGACTCACTTTGTAGACCAGATTGGCCTCAAATTCACAAAGATCTGTCTGTCTCTGCCTCTGCCTCCCTGGATGCTGGGATTACAGGAAGCCAGCTTTTAACTTATTCTTACTAAAATATTTTAGTTAAATTATGTCACTTCCCCTCTTCTCTGTCCTTTCAGCCTCTCGTTTTCCAGCCTCATCATTTTCTTTCAAATCAATGGCCTTTTAAAAATTGCTATTGTTTCCTTTATACGCATGATGAGTCCATGAAATGTGGCTTGTGTGCATATGATTTCAGGACTGACCACTTTGTATTGGATAGCCAGTTAGGTGGCTCATGCCTGGGAGAGGCAAATTCTCCCCTTTTCATAAGTTACTAGTTTTCTGTAGTTCTTTGGCTAAGGGCGGAACCCTGAAAACTTTCACCCTTCTACCTTAGCATGTGTTGTTACTGTTGTCATTGCTGGTGTCTTGTTTAGGCAGCCACATTGTTGGAGTGTTATGGATGTGGCTTCTCTGACATTTCTAGGAGACACACTCTCCACCAGAGTTAGTAGTCCTTTGGCATTTACAATCTTTCTGACCCTTTCATCTAGTCCCCTGGCTTTGGTTCCAACAGTCGTATTGCAAGTATAACCATCAGGCTGTGCACCACACCATTCGCTGATCCCTGCGTTATGACCTGCTGTGGTTTTCCGTAATGGTCTCCATTTGCTGTAAGAGGAGCATCTTAGACGGGAGGCGAGGGATACATGGATCTGTGAGCACAAGGATACACTTTAGGATGCATTTTGGAATTTGAGTCTAGCAAAGTGACAGGTATAGTCTAAGGTGCATGGCCTCACTAGCCCTAGGTACTTGGCTAGCTTTCTAGTACCAAACACTTCCTACTGAGTGGACTTCAAGTCCAATTAGCCAGCTGCTGGTTGCTGCCAACATGCACATCTCACTTAATGCATCTTTACAGACACTTGGCTATTGCGGTCACTGTTGTAGTTCATAGGTATTGAATGTCTTCTTCCCCTGGCAGGAAGTACTCACACAGTACGTTCTGATACTATGGGAACAAGAGGATTTTCAGCTTAAATGTCTGAATCCTTAGTCCCAAGTCTTCAGTGTCTTCAGTGGCAGGCATCTGCCACCTTACCATTGCCACCAGGAAAACCAAGCCTCCAGCACATGAAAACACACTAAAACCATATCCATACCAGAGTGGGTGGCTAACAGGACCGACGCACACCGTCCTGCAGCTCCAAGGTGAGCTAGAGAGGATTGGCAACTGACTGAAGGTAGGACCTGGGGGCGTAACTGCAAAACTTTTTAAAGAGAACATCAATGAATCGATTCATTCACCTGTGTCTTCACCTTCCAATCCCCACAAATGTCTGCAACATTTTCCAGGTACATTGGTTTCTGGGACTTCACAAGATTTTGTGAATCACAGTAGTACACAGCATTGTTTCCCAGCTTTCTCCACTGAATGTTTAAGAATTTGGTTTCTTAGCCCAGTGCGGTGACGCTCATTTGTAATCCTAGCACTCGGGGAGGCAGAGAAAGGCAGATCTCTGTGAGTTGGAGGCCAGTGTGGTCTACAAAGCAAGTCCAGGACAGTCAAGACTACACCAGCCTGACATGGCCAGATGGAGAAGTGGGAAACTGAGCAGCTCAGTTGTCCCAGATGAGGTCCTAGACATGTGAGAGTGCAGCCAAGATCAACAAAGCTGCGGTTGACCTGCACCTGACAGCAAACGCGTGAGAACAAAGCTGCGGTTGACCTGCACCTGACAGCAAACGCATGAGGCTTCACTGTCACCACTGAGACCAGGAAAAAAAAAAAAGCAAAACTATTTGCACCAAGTTCACACTGCATAGAATCTGAAAATAAATGGCTATGATTTTAAGCTACTGTGTTATGTATTATGCAGCAAAAGCTATTTTGTGCAGTCTTTTACCATCTTTTACTGTTATTGAGTGGAAATCCGACTGGGTCCAGATGTGTGTGCTCAGTCCTCCATCTTTATGTAATACCTATTCAACTGTTTTGTCCATTGGGGTTACAGCGACATGCATAGATATAGCCTTAAAATTCAGTTTTTAAGAGTCACCTATTTAGATTTTGACCCATTCGCTTGGTTGTTGTAAGGTAGGAGCTTAATTCAGCACGGCTGCCAAGATGCTGGTATGCCGACGCTGTTGCTCAAAGAAGCAGTCACTATGATGGTGTTTAATACTTTGGTTTTTTAAAAGATGTATTTATTATGTATACAATGGTCTGTCTGCATGTACACCTGCAAGCCAGAAGAGGGCATCAGAGTACATTATAGATGGCTGTGAGCCACCATGTGGTTGCTGGGAATTAAACTCAGGACCTCTGGAAGAGAAGTCAGTGCTCTTAACCTCTGAGCCATCTCTCCAGCCCCTAATACTTTGTTAATAAACACGCCATGTGAAGCTCACTGTTACTTCCCCTTCCTGCACTCTGCCTTCTCTCTCAGTGTATTCTTAGGTAGGGAATCTTTAGCACTGCCACAGATTTCGGTACAGTGGAACCATGAAATGTAACTGATAACATGAAACTGAATTCTACTGACACAATTTTTTTCATTCTTTTCTCTTTTTCTTTCTTTCTTTTTAGCTTTTTTCAAGACAGGGTTTCTCTATATAAGCTTGGCTGTCCTGGACTCACGTTGTGGACCAGGCTGGCCTCAAATTCACAGAGATCCGCCTGCCTCTGCCTCCAAGTGCTGGGATTACAGGTGAGCACCACCACACGTAGCTTCTTTCTTTTTTTGATTATTTCTTTTGTTTTTGTTTCAACACAGAGGTTTCTCTATGTAGCCCTGGCTACCCTAGAACTCACTTTGTAGACCAGGATGGCTTTGAACTCAGAGACCAACCTGCCTCTACCTCCTAAGTGCTGGAATAAAAGGTATGTGCCACCAAGCCTGGCTGCTTTTCTACAACGAGCCCATTTAAATGGTTTAAATAGTCTGCACATAGTGGGAGTAAAGCTTTCCAATATAATAATAGTATGCTCTCCATAGTTCAATGTCTTATATCAAAATAGTAAGTTTTGAGATTCAAAAATCATAATTGTTATTTCTTAATATATACAATGGCTTGTTTTGTTGGCATTCATTAATTGATTTTATTTTTATCAGCTCTCAAAACATCAGTAATTTTCATCAGCTGAATACTTACTTTCCAAGTTGTATTCTAAGGGAAATTATTTGAGATAGTTCTGCGTTACATTCAGCAAAAACAATAGGCTTTGCATAGAGTTGAAGAAAATTGTTCTGTCTTAGGCTCTGTTTGTCAAACTGAAGCAGGAGACAGCACTAAGCCAATGCAATAATCATTGAATCCCAGTCTAATTATGAAGCTTTGGAATACAACCGTCCTTGCACAGACGCTTTTAATAATTTTTCTCAGCACTTAGCTTTCGCTTAATGTTTTATAATTAAATATGCTTATTTTAGCCCCAAATTCAACACTAAGAACGAACTTACAAACTTTTTAGAAAATATAAAGGATTTTGAACAATATATAGAAAAAAATAAAGGGGGAGGGACGCAATACTCCCTTGGTCTTGGCTATGAGTGGATTTGGTGATGGTTTTACATCCACCAACGTCATCATTTCCATTTCCTACAATAAAACCTGTGTCTTGGATGTAGTGAGTTATAGAAGCATATAGAAGACATATGGAAAACATACAGAAAAACTACATGCCCATGAGAACATATACTGAAAATGCTATTAAAGTAGGATAAGCTGAGAGTCCCAAGAATAAATTGATGAATAGTTATAAAAGCTAGCTAGTGCGGCATCGCTTCCCGCCAACTCTACCGGGTGGGTAGCATCATCATCCTCATTTAAAAGACAAGGCAACTGAGAAATAGAGAGACTGAGAAATTTCCCTTATATTATGCAGCTAGACTAGGACAGAACGGTTCCTCATACCAGGCAGCCTGATTCTGGAACCAGGTGCTTAGGTGCCGCCCTACAGAACAAAACCTCACATGCTTACAGCCCTCTCCAATACTCTTTCCTCTGGTAAGTCTAAAACTGTCCTATAGGACGTTACCATGTAGGTGTGGTTGGCTATGGACATACAGTTAAGGCATCTTTACAAGTGTCTTTGTCTCAGTATGTGTCCTTAGATCTTATCACTTGCTTTAGTGATAGAGAAGACAGAGCCTGAACTTGGCATCTTCTATAACCAGGCAAGGCATCCAGTGGTGGGACTGGGACACGAACGCAGCCACAAAATCACAGCAGGACAGCCAAACAAACAAGCCACTGGAATGATTTCTAATGTTATTCTGCTATATTCGCCCAATCGTCACTAGAGAGGCTCCCTCCGGCAGCTGACTTACAGAGACCCCCACAACCAAACATTAGGTGGAACCCTGCCAAAGACAGGGAGGAAGGATTGATTGTAAGATCCAGAGGGTCAAGGACACCAGGAGAACACAACCCACAGAATCAACTAAGCAGGGCTCATCAGGGCTCACAGAGGCTGAAGCAGCCATCACAGAGCCGGCATGGCTCTATGCTATGCCCTCTGCCTATATGCTATGATTGTTTAGCTTGGGGTTTTTGTGGGACTTCTAACAGTGGGAGTGGGGGTGTCTCTGACTCTTTTGCCTGCTCTTGGGACCCTTTCCCTCCTAGGGTTGCCTCATCCAGCCCTGCTGTGAGGGTTTGTGCATAGTCTTAATACCTTATGTAATGCCCTACTTGCTTGATAGCCCTGGGAGGCCTGCTCTTTTCTGAAAGGGAACGGAGGAGGAGTGGATCTGGGGAGAAGGGAGATGGGGGTGGAGAACTGGGAGAAGTGGAGGGAGAGGAGGCTGTGGTCAGGATGTATTGTATGAGAGAAGAATAAATAAAAAGAAAAAATAGCTATGTTGGTGGCTAACTCGTGAGGGTGAAATGCTTCCAAGATTATTGTACAGTTGTGTAATCAATGCAACTTTTAAAATCTATAAAGTGTGGTCCTCCTTCTAATTGCAGGAAATTAGTAACACTAATCACTCTGAATTGTTGGCCAACATATTTATAGATTTGTACCAGGTGTCCTACCACAAGATAATTGCTTAATAGTGCAGTGTGTTCACCGTGTTGATTGTAAAAATAAATCCAACAGTAACTCCCGAATGTATGTGCGTGAGTGTGTGCATGAATGTGTGTGTGTGTGTGTGTGTGTGTGTGTGTGTTGTATCAAGTCTGTGTCAGGCATTAATGGTTATATTGGAAAACTAAAAGGCATAAAAAATACTCCTTGCCTTTAAGAATACAACTTAATAGGTATTGTAATAAAAATCAAAGATATTGTGCACCACAGGGGAGAAAGGACTGTAGAATTTTCCATAGAGGCCCGCAGGAGTGAAGGCCTGACTCAGCTCTGGCGGCATGGAGTCAGAGTCACAGAGGAGGTAATGACATCTGAGCTAAATCTTGACCCAGTTGCCAAAATTCTCCAGTTGTAGCAAATGATACAGAAACTGGAAGGCCTGTTGCATATGTGTGTCTGATACATATGAGGCACTTAGGGGTCCTGGTGGTGAGGCTATGTTGGCAGAATAGATTCAGGTAATGGAGGTCAGTTGTCAGAGAGGGAGATCTTCACATTTTTCTTTATTAAGAATAAAGAAGGTTCTGTGAGGTGTTTAAAAGAAGATACACTCTTTTGTGTTTGGGTGAAACGCTCTGTTAGGTCCATTTGTCTCATGATGTCAGTTAGTTTCATTATTTCTCTGTTTAGTTTCTGTCTCAATGACCTGTCCATTGGTCAGAGTGTTGAAGTCTCCCACTATTAATGCGTGGTATGCAATGTGCGATTCAAGCTTTAGTGATGTTTCTTTTACGAATGTGGGTGTCATTGCATTTGGGGCATAGATGTTCATAACTGAGATGTCGTTTTGGTGGATTTTTCCTTTGATGAGTATGAAGTGTCCTTCCCCATCTCTTAGTGATTAGTTCTGGTCGAAAGTCTATTTTATTAGATATTAGAATGGCTACTCCAGTCTGCTTCTTGGGACTGTTTGCTGGGAAAACTTTTTTTCCAGCCCTTTACTCTGAGGTAATGTCTTTCTTTGTTGCTGACCTGTTTCTTGTATGAAATAGAATGACAGGGTCCTGTTTTCTCATCCATTCTGTTAGCCTATGTCTTTTTATTGGAGAATTGAGTCCACTGATGTTGAGAGATATTAATGACCAATGGTAGCTAATGAGGGAACTGGAAGGGTCAAGGACTCCACATGAAGACCTACAGAGTCAACTAAGATGGACCCATGGGAGCTCATAGAGGCTGAACCACCAACCAAAGAGCATGCATGGGCTGGACCTAGGCCCCCTACACATATGTAGCTTGATCTTCATGTGAGTTCCCTAACAATTAGAGTGGAGGCGCTCTCTGACTCTGTTGCCTGCCTTTGGATCTCATTCACATAACTGGTCTGCCTTGTCTGGTCTCAGTGGGACAGGATGAGCCTAGCCCTGCAGCAACTTGATGTGCCAGGGTGGGTTGGTGCCCATGGTGGGGCCACGCCTTCTCAGAATATGGAGAAGATGGGGGAATGGAGGAAGTGTGAGGATGGAACTGGGAAGAGAGGATGGAAGGGGGCTGCAATCAGGCTGTAAAGTGAATAAAAATAACAAAAGTAAAAAGAAAAGAAAAGAAATTGAGTCGAACACAATGGCTCATGTCTATAATCCCAGCACTGAGGGAGGCAGAGGCAAGGGGATCTTTGTGAGTTCTAGGCCAGCCTGGTCTACAGAGCCAGTTCCAGGACTGGTGGGGTTTTACAGAGAAACCCTGTCTTGAAAAAGATCAACCAATAAATAAATAATCTTGGAACAGTTTCAATCCAGATATATGTACCTCAAATTGAGCACATTCCACCTTGCCTTGTGTTCAGCTGTGCACAACAATGACTCCTGTAGGCTTGACAGGGCATCCAATACACAGCTATTCTAAAGAGCTGAGTGGATCCTGAAGGGCAGAATTAGGAAACAAAATATTTTTGTTTCTGTTTTTAAGACAGCTTAGTTATACAAACATGGGCTTGATTAGGTTAGCTGGGAAGCAGGCAAAACCTGCATTTGTGCAGATAGGAGGTCAGATAAAAGTTGTAGTCATAAGAACCTATATGCAGAGCTACCTAAGCACAGCAATGGAATGAGCAGCCTGCGGCTCTATCGACTGACCTCCGAAATCCTAAGAACACACACGAAGCAAAGCTGCCCTGGAATACCACCATTCATTTCCTCAGCTTATTGGGGGCACCTACCTGCTTTGCCTCTTTGAACAATCTGTGAGCCCTGAGGCCGATGCTGTCAGCCTCACAGATAAATGATGGGAACAGCTTTTTCTTAAACTTAAGTCCATAGCCTTTGTTATAACCCATGTATCCGGCCAAGACTCTTGGTATAATTGCATTGCTTTAATATAATGCCTATCAACTTGAACTGTTTGGA